>NW_009731314.1:10145-20838 GCF_000703405.1 Apaloderma vittatum | reverse complement strand
AGGCCATTCTATGATTCTATGATTCTTCATCCCCCAACCTGTATTGATACTGAGTGTTCATTAGGTTAGATTAACCAGTTACGTTAGATGCCCTAACATCTTCACAATATTCTTCAGACCCTGCAGGAAGAATTTTGACATACCGCCTCCAAACACAGAATGAAACTAGAGAAAACTGATTTCCCATTTGAATATCAGCTCGTCAGAGGAGGAAGGCCATGAAAGCTGTTCCCTGGACCATATACATGAACCTGGCTCCCATCAGGGTCTCTCTGAATTCCTTACTCCATTCCTCTGGACTAAACCCCCTTCCCACCAACTGGCTGCTCTTCCCACCTATAGAGGAAAATCAGATTTGTCTTTGGTAAACAATCCATTAAGGAGTTTGGTGCAGTTGTGGATTGCCAGAGGTAGAGTCAGCAGAGGACATGCAGGAAAACCATTCTAGAACCTATATGGGAAATGCAAGGTGATCTGTCTAAGAAAATAAAACCCCAAATGGATATTCACTTACATTAAAACACCTGCATATTTTGTGTATATATATGTAAAAAAATTTACAGGTATATGCATATATACATATGTATGTGTGTATGTATACATATATATGCATATATACATATGTATGTGTGTATGTATACATATGTGTGCAGCTTGCTATCTTTATATGTATGTACATTATGTGTATACCTGCTAACATAGAGTATTTCTCCTTTTCCTCATAAACCCTAATTGTTTTATTCAACAGTAGTCAAGAGAGGAAAGGATTTCAGAGAAATTTTTAACCCTGAAGCTTGAGCCTTTTCTTTTTCCTCCCTCAAGCTCTTCTGCTATAGATAACAAGCCATGAATATGTCTTTAAGAACTCTCCAGGTAGCCGACAGTGATAGCTTTCAAGCAGCTCTCTTCATGTCCTAGAGTTGGTGTGTGACTTTTCCTGTTTCTCTTGTCACCTGAACACCAATTTTGCTTTTTCGTTCTGATGAATTTCAACCACTTGTGAATAGGGCTTTGCCCTTCTGGGATCTTCCCAATTACTGCCTTCATCCCCCCATCCTGCCCACCCCCGCCCCTCCCATTTTATAGCAAACCTCACTGCAGTATTTGAAGCCATTGACACACTGTTTCAGCACAGATTCCCTTCTCTGCACAGAAAATCCCTTTGGGTCAAAAGTAAAACCCACTGCTTCCTTTTTATACCAAAGAGAATTCTTAAACTGCAATATCTAAAGTCAGGAAAGAAAAAAAATATTCAATTCTTCTGCAGAAAATCAAAATGTAAAAGAATAGGACTCTCTTGGATGTTCTGAGTGTAGTTTTCCCAGATATTTTAAAACTGTATCATGCCTAATAAATCAGAATACAGGTTATATGTATTCAACATTATTTCAAAGGGATTTTTATTTTTGCAAGTGTGGGATGAAATGTGTTAAGGCACTTGGTATCTGCAGTAGTTGACCACAGGAAGTTACATTACTACTTCAAAATGTAGTTTTTGTTTTGCTTCTTGTGAGAGTTGGGAGTGACTCTAGAACAACGTTTTCATCTTTCTGTGCTCAGGATTTATGGTTTATATATACATGCCAGAAAGAAATAGCAACAAAAAAGTTAATTGGTAGTAATAATGAACTCTAATGTCAAGAATATTGAAAACATAGGTGTATCACTATGTGGAATATAAAATGGCAAAAGTAAGATTCATTGGGTTTCCATTTCTTCATATTAAGTTAATGATAAACTATGGATCAGGCTGTGGACTCTTCTTGTAATTACAGAAGCAAGTAGTGCTGTCAAAGCCAGTTCAGTTACTCCCATGAGTAAAGACATACTGAATCTGGTTCATAAATAATTGATATCTACCACCTTGAAGCTTACCCTTATACATATCAAAAAACCTTGTCACATCTGCCAAAATAGGGGAGTTTTTGGCAAAGATGATGAAGCCCTTCTCATGATAGCAACAACTGGCACATACCATGGAATTCTGAGGAAGGACAGGTAAGATTAAGTTCTTTTCATTTTGACCCATTTCTCCTCAGCATATTTGAAATAATATTTCTTTCTGACTGTAATTTTTCTTTCAAAGGCATTGGCTAACAATTTCACTCTAGTTAAACCGTTTGAGCAAGACGTAAAAGCATTATAACACCTTAGCAGTTAGCCTGACTTCTATTAGTAAAGAGAAAACCTTCAGTTTACCAAAGCTTTCCAAGATATTAGTAGGATCTGCCAATTATGGATCCAGACAGATAAATCCTCTTGAGATACAAAGAAATGCACAAGTAAATGAGAACCAGAATCACTTCACAGGTAAATGAGTTTTGACTGATTTTCCCGATCTTGCTACTCATAAACAACATAAGGAGCTGGAAATTCTGGGTTAGTTCCTAGTCTACTCTGTGAACTCTGGCTTCTCAATAGCACTTACAGAGTTCTGCTTGAGTTTTACTAGTGTAGGTTAAGCATCCTTCTTTTGAGTATTTTGTCTCGTCTCCTTAAATTCTGTTGAAAATCTTATCAGTGAAATAAAATATCCATCAGTAAGTGTACAATTTCCACGAGTTTCCTAACCTAAGTTCATTTTGCTGATGAATAAATAGGTTCCCGTCACAATCAATACTTTGAGTATAAGGCACGTGTGCATCTTTTGCATTAGACTTCTTAGTGTAAGTCTATGTGCCAGGGTTTGTGAAACATAATATTGTGAATTAAATAGGAGAGAAAGGAAAGGTTATCCTCCAGGGACTAAATGTTCTACTGAAATTCATGAGTCATTCTATATTGAGCTAGAAGTGCTGAGCATTTACATTAAAGAGCAGGGATGTTCATCTTGTTTTTTACCAGATGTGATCTTGATCTTCAGTTTGTCCACATCTCTGATAAGAGAGCCAGCAGGAGTTTTACTGTTTCTGGACTAACAGTAGAGGAAATAGAAATGTTACAACTGCTGCTCTGCATGTGGTAGTCAATTTGAAATACTGCATTTCAGATTCCCAGACTGAGCTTTCAGTTGCTATCCCCACGGTATCAGACAATAGGAGTATCCACAGGGTTACATTAGCTTTACAAAAGGAAAAAAAATCGGTATAGACAATTTGAGGATACTGGGTGAAATGCTTCTATTATTTTTTTTTCCTAAAATCTGTAAAATTGATGGGCTTTGTATTTATGAAGCAGAAATGTTTTCTTGTTTATTTGATGTATTTTAGTTTTAATATGTTTCTGAAACCTGTTCACTTGGGAGACTTTCCTGTGCTGTAGAAAGTCCTCTTTCTCTTACTTGTCAATAGGACACCTGCCATGAAAATCTGCGCTTGGTAGAGCAATGAAATTTCCATGTCCTTGACAAAAGCTTCATCAGTTAGATGTACTGTTGGGCTGCCAGTTTCCTTTTTTCATTCTTCTTTTATGCATCATCCTTACATGCAACTACTGTGTAGCTACGTTTTACTATGTGTAATAACGTTAATATTTTAACAGTGGAGACTCTATTATGACGTGCTACAGATCAAGATTTTTTTCTAGGCTCTTCAGTGTGTTGTCTTCTCAAGACAATCCATTAATAACTTGAAATTGACTCTATAGGAGAAGAGACACAGTGCAGTGTCTGAAAATACAGGAGTTACTGGTACAGCGGTAGCAGAAAAAGGCATCATGGAAAAAAAACATGCTGGCTTGAACTGATGCTTAAAATTGTTCTGGTGCCTTTTCCTTCAACAAAACATATCCACATTCAGTTTTTTGACTGCATATTTCTACATTCTTGTATGACTGATTGTCTTTTCTTTTTAGTAGATCTCAGAATGGCATTACTGAAGTGCTTGTTATACAGTAATTTTTTTGAAAGGAACAACTAATACCTGTAAGCTGAAAAGCATGATAAAAATATGGTTCAAGAAAACATTAAATATAGAGGTGAAGTGGATGGTTTAACATAGCATATAATCTAACACACAGTTTAGACACAACAGTAGTCCTGGAACTCTAAAAAAATATTTGTGACATGATGCAACAGTCACTTTGAAATTCATAGTACTTATTTTGGATGCTTAATACATATTTGGAATATATATTATGAGAATACTTCTTTTGGATGTTTAGAACATATTTAGTTTATATTTTTAGAGAAATACTGCAATGATGTTCTTGGACTTGTTAAGGAAGAGAGGATGGGGCTGTTGAAGATGCAGTGTAGAACAAAGAGAATTGAGAGTGACCTGAGGAAAGAAATAGTGTACCTGAGGAGGCATGACTAAATGAGAGGGGAGAAAACAGAAGACATATTTACTGAAGTCACACCAACAAAGAGAAAAACTTACCTTGCCTGCTTTTTTTTTTTGTTAGTGATATTATTTTCCTGTAAGAGCTGTATTTTTGAAGAAAGCAGCAGTATAATAGAAATTTGAAAAGCACGTTTGATTTGGCTACTGGTAATGGTCACCAGAAAGAGAAAGGAAGGTGAAAATTTTGCAATCAGAAGCTTGAGGCTAGGACAAGAAGTAAAAGAAGCAGTAAGAGAAGCTGAAACTGCAAACTGTTAAGAGAGTTGAGGTAGATTAGAAATGTATTGGGAGGTAGAGCTTCGTAGCTGAGACTAGGGTTAAATAAAAATGATGTATTAGGAAGTATCTGTATGTGATGAATGTGATTTCTAGCTTAGATCAAGATTCAAAATCCTGTTACGAGGAGTAGTTTGCTGTAGCAACTGCTTATATGGTAGATGCATTTCATGAAAATCTGTCTGAAAGTTTCGTTGCTTGAAATTCAGACTTTTAGGGAGAACTTCTAGGATTTTTATCCCTATATTCATGTTTCCAAGAAAGTGCTTTGAAGCAGATAGACCTGCTTCAATTTTATATCTATGCCCATAAAAACATACCTGTATGTGTGTGAGGATTTGAAAGAATATATAAATATTTTTTAAAAATGATATAATATTGATTTTACAGGTTTAATGTATAAGAGATGCCATGTTTTCATAGCTCTGTTGTGGGAATGGATGCTGATGACAGTGTCTGTAGAGATTTTTATCAGCTGCAGTGAAAAAGTTGGGATACATTTAGTGTTGTTCTTTTTACGCAATTTGAGAAAAACATACTCCAAAGTAATATGATAAATGTTGAATGATTTTCCAGGTTAATTCCTCCACAAGCTTAAGTGTTCAGAGTCAAGTGATGTATTTGCAACAAATATATCTTCAACATAATTACAAAGACTTCTAAGAAAATAACAGAAATGTCATGCATGAACATGGCATTGTCTCAGAACAAACTATACTGTTTCTGCAGTTGTTACATTTTGACACTGAAGCTTTTACTGGAGCTGGATAAAGTTATTTGATATGATATAATTTCTTTTCCTGCGTGTGCTTTGTTTTCTGCATCTGTGAATTTATTTGAATACTATATTTCTGAGATAGTTTGCTAGCATCCAAATTTAGTTTATGAAGGAAGGACATCTTTGGATGCTTAGGTCATCTAAGCGTCAAAGTACAATGAAATCACAGGATTAACATGAAACTATTAGATTTTGAAGATTTTGAGTTGTATAACAGGACCACCTGTGATTCCAATCAAAGTTAATTGTGGATTTGCCTTTCTCTTGAATAAGATAATTCAGCTGTGTATTGTTTATAAATGTAAATGTTATACAAGAAAGTAGTATTGAATTTATTGAGGCAGCTCTCCAATATCCTCTTCTTTCAATGTCAGTCATATTTTTTTTAAAAAGACACAAGCAATAGCAACTTGTCTTCTAAAGGCCAACAGAATTGTTCAAATTATTTCTCCTGATAACAGTGCATAAAATAGAATATCAGGATTATCTTCTTCTACCTCAAAGCCACATAATAACAAAAGATATAACAAAGTGCAAATGTTTATTTCTCTTAAAGCTCCAACTACTCTGGCCTTTCTAGAGATTGAACATATGGAAACATGATTTTAAGACAGTCTTCTTGTTTCCTTCTAATCTTTCTTCTTGAAACAAAAGGTAATGGATGAATACAGTCTACTATTGAATTGTGAATCAAGAGGTTTAAGTTATCATCTGGTAACCTCTTTTGTTTATTTGATGCACAGTCTTTGGAAAGACGACATGAACTGCAGAACACACTTGTTAATGATCATTATTTTAAGAGTGGACAGTGGTTGCAACAGCACGTTCTTGTAGCTAGTTTATTTTTTAAAGAATTATATTCTCATTTACTGCAATTAGAATATCGTGTAGGCATTTCCTTGACCTCTTGTTTAAAATGACATGGGCAAGATATTTCAACTCTCTACATACTGCACAGTTCAAGAAAGCACATCTGTAAATATTTTCATCATTTCTGAATCAAGAATAAAGCAAGACCATGAGACTTATGATTCAGATATGGGGTTTTTATATATGGTATGAGAACTTAGATTCAAAATTTGCAGAACAACTAATTCTGGTAGCTTATAACTTAAGAGAGTTGATGAAGTACAAAGTAGTGATTCTTTAATAAGTTTAAAACTTTATGGCATTGTGTTAGAGTTGACAGTAAAATGTTTTTCTGAGACGCTTGATAATTAAGTTTCTTTTAACATTGATGTTTACAAACCTTGTTTTATTATTTATGGGATAACTTGCAAAAATTCCACCAGGAAAATACTGTTAAGTTGAATAATTATTCATCATGAAATCCCTATTAATTCTTAACACTTAGTGCTATGGGTACAATAAATATGGTGTATCTATTAGGCTGATTTAAAAATTATGCATGCTAGGCTAAGAAGGGAACATTTAATAACACTAAGTAGGTTAACAATAACATTAACTCATCAGAAGGACTGTCATTGTCTCAAGCTATTATAAATTGTGTAATGGAGAGATGTAACTATATTGAGAATTTCAAACCTGGGGTAATACCATTTACTTTAATGGCCCCTTGGGGCAAATAAATTATAAGTGAAGTAAGAGCAAAGGAAAAAAGTCCAGAGCACTATAAAAGTCACCCTAGTTGAGGGTATATATTAACTGTGATTCACATGGACATGATTATGCTGTAGAGACAAGCAATAGGTTTAGCACTTGCTTTCTCCTCCCTTTCTTATTATGGTTTTGGGACAGAATATCTTTACCTTGCTTCTGCTAACAACCTGTTTTGATTTTCTTTTGATGAACACAAACATTTTATTCGGTTTCACTAGCTGAAATCAAGTCCTTAAAAATACACAACTCCATGAGTCTGTGCCTATATATATACGTATGTGCAGATGTATCCTGTAAGAACTGTACACACAGATTTCTTTGCCTCAAAACCTCTTTTTCAAGTTTCCATTTTACTCTTCTTTAATGTAGCACTGGAAGCCCATTTGAACCTTCGGTAAAAGTAATTTAGAACTGTATGCTGGTGATATGGAAGTTAACGGTAATTCACACTAAAAAGAGATTATACAGCTAGTCTGCTATAGACTCACAGGCTTATGGACAATAACATTGAATGAACGATACGTCTTAAACATACCTATCTGTCCTACCTAGCTGTTTCTGCACCATTCCAAGACACTCGTATCTCTTCTCAAACATAATTGTTTAATATTCTTCCAGATCTGCACCTGTCCAAAATTGCCATTAAGCTTTTCTTGCCGCATTGCCCTCACATGACAGGAAGCTCAGTGCTTTATCAGTGGTACCCAAATCATACTAACCAAGCCAAAACTAAGCAAAAAAAGCCTTCAACTGATACACTATTTTCTCTAAATGTCAGTGTGAAAATTTGCATAGACACAAGCCTCATAAATTTTCATCAAGGTTACCACTACAATCTAATAAGCTTGGTGTGTTACAACTACTATATCATCCCTGACTAGAGCTGTCTTTCAAGCTCTACATCACAAGCTGGCCACTCGCTCCTGCAGCCTGTACAGTGCCCATGGTTCAACACAGGCTTCAAATACTCTTGCAGTCCCGGAGAAAATACCTCTCCAGCTGTAACCTCTCCAGCTGCTTTGCCCTCACAGGGCTCATAGTTCAACAGCTCAGGATGGGAAAAGAGAATTGTTCATCTTCCCTTATGCCACTAATTTTCTGGGCCAAGTGGCTCCTGAAGAAATGTGTGCTGAGATTTCTACAATGATGATGAGTTCATAAACAGTTAGAGAGATACAGTGCCTCTGGGGAATACCTGTGTCCTTTTTTGTATACACTCTGTGGGATTGATGAAACTTCTTCTGCTATGATGCCTTCTGTTTGCTTCCAGCAGGCAAGTGCTGTGAAATATGAAATATTCTTGCAGGAGAGATAATGGAAAAATAAAATGTGTCCCTCTTTAGATTTTGGTATGACATCTTCTCAGAGCTGTTTCTTCCTGTCCAAAATTTCAGTCTGACAGTTCTGTTTGCCCTGTGGTAAAAACCTGTTTAGGATAAAAAACTTCTTGTAAATAAATCTATTCCCTTGACTAGTTGTTATTCTCAAAAAGAGATTTGTCATATAAGGAAAGATATTGATTTATATTCTTATTTAGCGAATGACAATTTCAATGCGTGTGGTGGTTTTTGTTATTATTTTTATTTTAATTTAAATATTTCTCATCTGTTGAAATGGTCAGTCTTCAGAAATTAATTAATTGCCATACTTGTTTCTGTTTACCATAGAAAATCCAAGCTCTAAGCCACAAACTTCTCCCAGACTTGTAGTTATTTTTTTTGTTTCCTCACTTGAAATTTAACATTTCATATGTGCTTTTGATCTTTCTTACATCTTGGTTCTGAGTAATAAAATTAAAAAAATAAAAAAAGTGCCAGGGTTCAGGTGATTGGGAATTTTCACTTGCATTTTAATGGCCTTTTTTTCAGGTGATTTTGCTTATGTTTCCCTAAAGTGGTACAAAACATAGTGATTTCATAGAAGCATAGAATGACCTAGAAGGGTCCTTAGAGACCATTTAATCCAACCTCCTTATCATGGGCAGGGACACCTCTCAACTAGATCAGGACACCCATGGCTCATACAGGAATCGAACCCGCGATCTTGACGTTATTGCTATTAAGGTTACTACTATATTATTAGACTATACTCTAACTGACTGAGCTAACTGGCTAGGCTGATTGTGCAACCACAGCCTAAAGATGCAGTGACCATTTAAAAAATGTAATATCAATGTAACAATAATTCACATTAGTTGCTACATGATTTTTCTGTAATGAGATTTTAGACCCTCTTCCTGCCAAATTTAGCCTCATTATATGCATGCTTGTGATATACCCATACCAAGAATTGAATTTTTGCTAATGCTTACTTTTATCATGCAATGATGAATGTTTCGTTTTTTGAGTTGTTTACAAAAAAATTTAGACTGTTTTGTTATTCACCATCTTTTTTTTTCTAGTGTGTTCATCAGTTAAGTAGAGTGAAAGTCTTTCCACCTCTTGTTTTGTTGACACAGTATTTCATGAGCCAGACATAAGCACTTCTTGTATCAATTACAAAGCTGCATTATCTTTTCTTTCTCATACATACCAATTCTTTTTGCATGTGACCATTAGGATATTGAGAGGAATAACTATATAAAAAGTCTGCAGCTGGAACTCATCCCGCAGAAAAAAATGTGAATAAAGATGAGTGAAAAAAAAAGGAATGAGAAACTTCGAGAACCTCAGTAGTTTTTTAATACTAATTACTGAGCCTTAGTTGTTGATTTCCCTATACACATTGTATTAAGAGTTATCCACTCAGGAAAGTTATTCCATGGTAAAAGGGGGTGCAAATTTACAGTACACTGGTTACTCTGCATTAGCTCCCTGTGAGGAAACAGCGTGAAGCAACTTATTCTACCTTAAAAGCACCTCGCATAAAGGTGCTGTTAGTATGAAGGAGTTAGTCGACTGTAAAGTCTAAACCAAGCTTATTAACATTAAGCTGTCTGAATAGATAAGACCTTATTTGTCTGTCATTAATTTTCAAACATCTCTGTGTTAAAGACTCATCATTGTTGGGCCTTATACAGAAACAGAAATTCCTTGGGTTCAGGTCTGTGTTTATATGATGACTTATGTATTTTTTGAATACTGATGGTCCTCCTTATCCCTCATAGTGATCCTCTTATGTTATGCAGTATGAACAGTACAATTCCTACATGGAATAAATACAAGTGATACATCTTAGGATGTGCTCCACTAAGACCTACTTAATCTAGGTACAAAATACTTTTGATGTTCTTAATCTGGGAGCTTGATATCTATCAGTCCATCTGGTAATGGATGGCTATGTGCTTTTCAGGAAAGATAGACTGACAATATATGGTGATGGAGTTGCTGGTTATGTGAGTAAGCAACTAGAATGCATTGAGCTTAACACAGTGGGAGAGGATGAGAGTGTTGAGAGCTTATGGGTAAGAATTAAGGGACATACAAACATGGGAGATATTTTTGTGGGTGTCTACTACAGACCACCTAAACAAGAAGAAGTTGTTGACGAGGCCTTCTACAGCCAGCCAGAAGTAGCCTCAAGATCATGTGCCCTGGTGCTTATGGGTGACTTCAATTAATGAGAAGGATCACACAGCCAAGCATAATCATTCCGAAAGGTCCCTGCAGTGCACTGATGATAACTTTCTTTGCAGGTGGTGGAAGAACCAACGAGAAGAGGTGTGATGCTGGACCTTGTATTAACAAAGATGGTATGTGTGCGGATATTAAGGTTGGGGCAGTCTTGACTGTAGTGG
>NW_009731314.1:0-10091 GCF_000703405.1 Apaloderma vittatum | reverse complement strand
GAGGTAAGTAAAATTTCTACCCTGTACATCAAGAGGGCTAACTTTGTCCTCTTCAGAGATATACTTAGAAGTATCCCATGGGTTAGGATTCTAGAAGGTAGGAGGACACAAGAAAGCTGTTCAACATTCAGACTCTACCTACACCAGGCTGAAGATAAATGCATTCCCTCAGACAGAAAATCAAGTAGAGAAGGCAGCAAACTGCACAGTTAGGCAAGGAGCTCCTGGAAGAACTCAAATGGAAAAGAGAAATTTACAGTAAGTGGAAAAAAGGTCTGGTTAATTGGGAGGATTATAGAAATGCGGCCAGTGTACATAAAGAAACAACAAGAAAGGCCAAGACCAAGGCTCACGGAATTTAGTCTGGCTAGGGAAGTGAGAGAAAACAAGAAAAATTTCTTCAAATATATCAATGAGAAAAGGAAAAGTAGGGAGAGAGTGGGTCCACTACTGAATGAGGAGGGACAAACGGTAACAGAGGATGCAGAGATGGCAGAATTACTGAATGCCTTCTTTTCCCCAGTCTTTCCTCCTAAGGAATTCACAGTAATTCCAGCCCCTAGAAGTAAGGGAGCAAAACTGGAGTGATGATGATTCTTCACTGGTTGGTGAGGATTTGTTTAGAGAACTACTACAAAAACTTAAAACACACAAATCCATGAGCCCCAACGGGGTGCATCCATGTGTGTTGGGAGAGTTGGCTGATGTTGTAGCTGAGCTGCTCTCCATCATCTTTGAAAAATCACGGGGAACTGGAGAGGTGCCTGAGGACTGGAAAAAAAGCCAATATCACTCTACTCTTCAAAAAGAGCAAGACGGAGAACTCTGGCAACTACAGGCTGGTCAGCCTCAGCTCTATCCCTGGGAATATGATGGAGTGACTCATTCTTTAATCAGTCGGAAGAAGAGAAGATTATCAGGAATAGCCAGCATGGATTTACCAAGGGAAAATCTTGACTGACTAATCTGATATCCTTCTATGAAGGTGTGACAAAATGGGTTGATGAAGGGAGACCAGTGGATGTCATATACTTTGTCTTCAGTAGAGCTTTTGATACTGTTCCCCATAACATCCTCGCAGGTAAACTCAAGAAATGTGAGATAGATGATTGGACTATGAAGTGGATTATGAACTGGCTCAGCAACAGAGTTCAGAAGGTTGTGATCAGTGGTACAGAGTCAAGTTGGAGGCCTGCTGCCAGTGGTGTTCCCAAAGGATGAGTATTTGGTCCAGTTTTGTTTAGTATCTTCATCACCAATCTGGATGAGGGGATAGAGTGCACCCTCAGCAAGTTCGCTGAAGATACAAAATTGGGAGGGGTGGCTGACACTCAGGAAGGCTGTGCTGCCATCCAACGAGATATAGACAGGCTGGAGAGCTGGCAAAGGTGAACTTCACAAAATTCAACAAGGACAAGTATGGAGTCCTGCATCTGAGGAGGAATAACAGCAGGCACCAGTACAGGTTAGGAGTTGCCCTGGTGGAAAGTAGCCCCATGGAGAAAGACCTTGGAATCCTAGTGGACCGTAAGTTGTCCATGGGACAGCAATGTGCTCTTGTGGCCAAGACGGCCAATGGGATCTTTGAGTGCTTTAAGAAAAGTGTGTCCAGCAGGTCTAGGGAACTTCTTCTCCCCATCTGCTCTGCCCTGTGAGACCACACCTGGAGTACTGTATCCAGTTTTGGGCTCCGCAATTCAAGAGAGACATGGACCTACTGGAGAGAGTCCAATGGAGAGCTACAAGGATGATTAAGGGACTTGAACATCTCTCCTATGAAGAGAGGCTGAGAGAACTGGGGCTGTTTAGCCTTGAAAGGAGATGGCTGGGAGAGGATCTTATTAATGTATATAAATATCTGAGGGGTGCGTGTCAAGAGGAAGGGGACAATTTCTTTTCTAGTTGTGCCCAGTAATAGAACAAGAAATAACAGGTTTAAGTTTGAACATAGGAAGTTCCACCTCAGCACGAGGAAAATCTTCTTCACTGTGAGGGTGATGGAGCACTGGAACAAGCTGCCCAGAGAGGTTGTGGAGTCTCCCTCTCTGAAGAGTTTCAAAACCCGCATTCCTCTGTGGCCTGCCCTATGTGATCCTGCTCTGGCAGGGGAGTTCACAGAATCACAGAATTGAACTAGAAGTTCGACAGAGATCCCTTCCAACCCCTAACATTCTATGATTCTGTGATTCTGTGATTCTGTCCATGATTCTATGATTCTATCACCATTACAGGCTAAGCCCAAATCATGCACTCAAAGTCCTCCAAACTTTGAGAAATTTGACACTGTAACTTGTGCCTGTCTCAAAATGTAAATCATGCAGAGCGCCCTTATGCTTCTAAAGAAGGGGCATGATTGTGGTTACAGTAAGTGATTGTCTTCTGTTATTTCCAAAAGAGATTTGAAGTTTCAGTAGACAGGAAGTCCATTGAGAATGATTGGGAAACATCTACCACTGATTACCATGACTACTTTTTTGAGCAGATAATGAGCTGTGTGAATGATAAATACATTGTACAGCAGTTATGGTTTCCAGCACAGACATTCTGAGTGCTCTTGATTCTTTTCCCTCTCCAGAGTTCAACGGATTATAAATCCACTACAAAGTTTGTCAGTATATGGAAGTAAAGAATGAGATCCCAGAGATAGTCTAGATATTATTTCAGCTTGAATGCCTTTTGACAAAGAACTAGGAAAAAGGGAAGGAAAATCTTTTAACCTTTTTTCTCAAAGTAATGGAAAAGATTTTTTATGCAAACCAGAACTGTTTTTATTTGTGTCAGAAATTCCATGGTCAGTAAAAATAGTTAGGAGGAGTGAAGGAATATAGAACCAGGTGATGTTCCATGATGAGAACTGAATTTAAGTGATATTAGTGTTCCACAGGATATAATAGAACATCAAGTTTTGTGATTCTTTTCTTGAAGTGTAAAGTTAAATGTCAATTGGCAAAATCTCTTCAAATATTAATTGATTAAGCAGCATATTCTTGCTGTCCTTCTGATTAACTGTTCTATAAAGCTTCCTACATAAAATAGGAAATGTTTTAAAAAAATAAACCTATGCCAGGCCATTGCATTGAGAACCTTGGATAACACATACTTCAAGCCCGCACAGATCCTGACTCATTGTAGCTGAAAAGAAACATACAGTCTTTGTGTCTTAGTGATATCCTAAGGAGATAACTAATAAGAAATAACATCTATTGGTAACCTGCCTAGAATCACTTCAGTTTTCAGAGAATGCTCTGGGTTTGACAGCTCTGGGAAAGGGCAGAAGCAGAAAAAGAGTGTAATATAAGTCTGAACGCTGCTTTGCTGGCTCTTTTTTTTCCCTTCTCAGTGTCTGTTATAAGTAAAAATACATTACCATAGATCTTTTAAAACCCTACTAGACATTTGAACTATCATTTTCACCTCTGATTTCTATCAAGGTTCACAAACCTTTTTATAGACACTCAGTAATGTATCCTGTATATCAAGACCCCCGAAAAAAAGGCAGCGCTCAGCGCTTCTGTTCTGTGGTGGTGAGAGGCAGCGCTCTGGACTCTTTGTAGTCCACAACTAGGGAGTTCAAAAGCACTAACAAAGGACTTCTATGCAGCTAATACTTTTTTTCTGTTACTTTTATTCTGAGCAAAATGTATTCAGTTAACAAAGAATGGGAAATAGTGGTATTAAAACAATTTTCATGCCAGAAAATGGATTTTTAGTGGTATAATGAACTGATGTCCTGTAAAAGGTTGAAAATAATTAGATCAGTGAAAGCATTTGATAGTCAGGAGGAATGTAACTGATCTGTATTTATACATGCTTTTTCTCTAATAGGACTGCCCAGTTACTTTAATATAATCAATAGGAAAACTCAGCCACATGATGAAAACTTATTTCAGTTCCATCCATGTGTATGCCATGAAAATGGAGAATTAGAGTTTAGATGGGCCATTAGAAAACTGCAGTGAAACCATCCATTGAATGAATAAGGGCATGAAAATGCTCGACTTCTTAACTTAGTATTTGCACAAAATCTTCCTAGGAGGGTTTTGAATGCTGACTTCAGAACTAGTCAATCTCTTGATGATTTATTCCCCAATATATGTCCCAGTCCAGGTGCTAACCGAAAGACAATAGCAGATGAGAAGTGACAATAAAAAACAAAAAGCATCTGCATGTGAAATACATACAGTAATTTCTTATTACAAAATCTGCCATTCCACAGACCTCAAACTCTTTTCTCCTTGTCAGAACAGAGACATGGAGTTATGGAAATGCTCCACACTCTGTTCTTACACGGGCCATTTCTTGATGAATGGCAGTGGTCATTTCCACAGATTTTCATCTAAAAGCCTTAAAACTCTGATCTTTTGCTTCTTTATGCTTTTTCTTGTTTTCAATAATGCCTGATAGAAACAGTCAAAAAGCAGCTTGAAAATTGGGATCTCTGAACTGTTAATCTAGAGAGCTAACTGTGCCTTTTTACTATCTGATGATGAACGTGCTAGAGTCCCTTGAAGGATCATCTTTGTGCTCTAATGTGGGATGAATCTTATTACTGGAAGCTTCATTCTGGAGTTTCAAAGGATTTGCAGATTGCTGTTTCTAGAAGAAAAGAGAGATGAAAGATGAACATTGAATGGAGAACACTGAAAGGAGAAAAAGCAAATGAAACTCATATAATTGGTTTAACCTGGTTATTCTTGGTTATTACTAATGGGTGTTGCTATCTGAGAAGGTTGTATATATTGGTGAAAGAAACAGTTCATACATCTAATTTGAAAATAATGAATGCTTTGCATCTTCACAGATTTTTTCATCCACTGTTTACCTGCCTGTGGAGATCTGTCATTGGAGAAGGCAATTCTTGAGTATTCAATTCCAAAATCACAACCAGTAGAGGACAGTGTTTTCAAAAACATCGGAAGTAGAACTGACCACAAATTGCCGACCAGCTGCTGCTACCATTCTACACGATAGATTTTAGGTTAACATGAAACAAGTAAAATTTTCCAAGGAGTTCTTTGGTCACAGACAGAATAGATAAACAGTGTTGGCAATATGTAGTTTTTTAGAAAGTCTTCAAAGTCTGCCTTTATTACTTCTTCGTCTTTTCATTTTTTACACAAAAAACCCAGTATGTAAAGGAAGTAATGCAGTTACTGATAAAAGCCTTCCAGTTATAGTTGTATACTGTCAATCTATTTGTTGCACTGTGGAGTTAATCCTTGCTTCAGAGTATTCCTTGGAAAGTCTTAATGTGAGCTTTTTGAAACAATCTTTTGCTCCATTTTACATTTTTAATTTTTTTTTTTTTTTTGCCTGGCTTTAAAAGAAAATGAGTGTAGAGGGTTTGCTGGGTTTTTTTTGTGGGTTTCTGGCTTTTTTTTCCCATTCATTTTGTCTGTTTGATTTGTTGATTTTTTTCAGAAAAATCAGATGTCAACCATTTTAAAAAATACTGAAATTGCACAGTTGAAAAAAATTATGAAATCTGAAACAGAAAAGTACATAGGGTCATATCATATCATATCATATCATATCATACCATATCATATCATATCATAGAATGGCCTAGGCTGGAAGGGACCTTAGAGATGGAGATAAGGATCTTCTGTGCTTTTTAATAAATGAACTACATTTAGCAGATTCCAATTAAAATTCATGTGAAGGATAAAAGATATAAGTGTTATGAGCCTCTGTCTTGTTAAAATTATACTAGATAGAAAACTTAGTAAAATGCAATTAAAATATTCATAGAAATAATTCTACTACATTAACTATGTTTAGTAACAACAAGCTGTAAATTATATCCCATCCTAGACTTCTATAGAAAAGAAATTACTTCCAGGAAGATACCAAAAACTTCTTGTGATTTGATACTATCAATTCATCAGAGCACAGATAAGATATTTGAACTGCATAACTCCCATGAAATTTGGCTGGGCTTTTATGTTTGAAAACTACTGTTAATAATTTATTATGTAAGGTGGAAAATCTAGCTGAATGAACATGGGGTGATTATCTCTAGTGCTTTTCACTATGCACTGGTAAGGCCATACCTTTATTATTGTGTCCAGTTTTGAGCACCTCAATACAAGAGAGATATCGAGGTGTTGGAGCGAGTGCAGAGGAGGGCAATGAAGCTGATGAAGGGCCTGAAGAAGAAATTTTATGAAGAGCGATTGAAGGAGCTGGGGCTGTTTAGTTTGAACAAGAGGAGGCTAAGGTGAGATGTCATCACTCTCTATGACTACCTGAAAGGATGCTGTAGAGAGGTTGGTGCTGGTCTCTTCTCACGGGTAATTAATGATAGAACAAAAGGGACTGGCTTCAGACTGCAACACGGTAGGTTTAGACTGGACATTAGGAAAAAATTTTTAATGGAAAGACATTGGAATAGGCTGCCCAGGGAGGTGGTTGAGTCGCCATCTCTGGATGTATTTAAAGGTTATTTAGATGTGGGTTTGGGGAATATGGTTCAGGGGTGAACTTTGTAATGTAGGGTTAATGGTTGGACTTGATGATCCCAAGGGTCCTTTCCAACCTGAGTGATTCTGATTCTGTGTTTCTGTCTAGAGATATGAGAATAATTTACAGAAAAGGCTTTCCCTTCAGTATTTTAGAGTCAAATACAGACTCATGTTTGTGGAAGCAAGCCAATAAATCTTATCTGTAGGCTATTCTATTGCTTAGATCAATGCTGACAACTTTATACATGCAAATTCAGGATGTTTAGAAATAATTTCTTGTAAACACTAAAGAAGTGATGTATTTTTCCCTCAATTCAGTCCATTCATTACAATGAAGCTGAAGTAGTTAGGACTGTCTTTTTAGTCAGAGGGCATAGAAATAAAAATTATTCTGTTCTCTATGATCCTTGAAAGGAAATTCAGTTAATTTTGACAAGTTATCAAAAGGCTCAGTTTGGTTTTCAAGTAAAATGATAGAAAGAGATATGTTTTATTAGGAAATAGAACTTATCCTTCACTATTATTACAGACAATCCTGAAATTGAAACCCATGCAATGTAACACTGCTGTCATCATAAGAGGAATTGTGTAAATCTTCATGTGGTGAAATAACGGAAAGATAGGCCATGAGAGATGAAGACACTTGAGACTGCTGCATGTTAACTATAGGCAACAGTATCTTTCTTAGCACAATCCTCAGCTGTTTTTTTTATTACTTCCTACTTGTGTTTCTCAACTATGTTTGATGTATGATTGTATGTAGACACAAGAAACAAGATCCTTATTAGACCTCAGATGCAGCTTTTATTTTAGAACTGAAATCAAGTATACAACAATTAAATCACAAGGTAAACTCTTTTTTGTTATGTGGAGAAATCTATTTTTCCCAATCAGTTTTCCATCTTTTAGAAAATAGACTTAATTGCATAGAAAACTACTAGATTTATACCAAATAATTTGCAAGATTTTTTATAATGGCACTTAACTATATTTTTTTTGAAATAGGTTTAGAATTTCTCTCTTTTCAAACACGTTCTGAAGCACACATTTTTGCTATCTGCATCTAACTTTAGTGACTGAGTTTTACAATAAAATCAGAAAAGTATAGGATGCTGAAAAAATTTGTGTCAGAATCATCTAATTTTTTATTGTCATAATTGATAATAGAAAATGTTACAAATATCCATGTCTCTTGCCAACATATAGAGAGCTGATAAGCACTAGTGCTTATCACTGCAGTCCTGATTTATGACATCTGGCACTTCCACAAGTAGCCCCATGGATTTAAAGAGGATTACTTCCATGAGCAAATGCCACCTAAAGTGTAGGATGCCTTTCAAAATTAGAAATAAGCCTCTCTAGAGCATAATTTTTCCCTTAAAACATGTCCTATATGACATTGACAGATTTAGTTTTTTTGGTATTTCAACTTTTTTTGTATTGATAATGCTGAAAGATGGTCTCTATTTTGTTATCTTTTTGTCTTACAGATGAATATGTTTCTAATATTTCCATTCTTATTTCATTGATTGCCTAGTATTCCATAATAATCATATATGATTAAAACACAGATCTACACTTCCATTTAGTGCATCATTTGGTTATTTGATCTCTTTCATGATAATAACTTCTTTATTCATCACATATTCCTACTGTTGCAAAACACTTCAAAAATCTCTATGGTTATAGTCTTAGAAAATGGAACTGCACAGCATTTCATAGTTTATCTTTTCATATGATTCGGGTAGGTCTATATAAAATTTACAATGGCATTTTACACAGTAAGCTGACAATTATTAACAATATATTTTTCTCTATCCTGTTTGTGCAACTCTGTTATTCACCGAGGGTTACAACTGAGTTAATTTTCAGAAGGAGTGGTTTGAAAGAGGTCTTGAGCTGGACTGTTTATGAACACAGCCTTTTCTCTTATTTCTAATTAGTGCAAAATTGTTCCAAACAGCAGTCAGCACTGAGAAGTCTGTGCTGCACAAAGCCAGCCTTGTTAACGGACACAGGGAACAGTTTGTTTTGCTGAATAAACAACTTTGTCATAGTGCTTTTCAAAAAGAATACAATCCGGTTTACCAGCTGCTCTCTGAATGTTGAATGTTGCTGATGTGCATCTGGATGTCTTTCTTGAGGATTAGAAATCCTTATTCCCATTTTGAATACCAGGTCTACTTAGTGAGCAATTCAAAAGAGAAACAGTCATAAAAGCACTTCTTTTTTTTGTTAAGCTAGTATTTTTTTTTTCATAGAACTGAACTGAAACCCTGCCATTGCTTATTTTTTCCTTAAACTTTCTGCTGTGCCTTCCACAGTTAGAAAGTACTGCATGGTGGCATATAGTGATACTTAATAGCTGAGGAAAATACATTAGCAAAGGTCTTGCTGTAAATCTTACACCACAAAATGTTCAGGATAGGTAGTGGAAGTGTTCTTTAGGAGCTTCTACAGTAAAGCAGGTTCTACAGATTTTAATTGTCCAGGAATACTAGTCCTGATCAGTTATTTTATTGACCCTACTTTTAACATTGCGTATCAAAATGGGTGTTTTCAGAAGATGAGGAAAAAATTTAATATACATCTGCCTACAGTACTGACATTAGCATTGCTATTAAAAGGTAAAAGATGCCACTCTTGCATATGTTTCCTTGTTTGTGTTGTTTCTTCTTTTAGAAGTTTGTAGGGGCAGTAGCATCACACTACATTATATGATTTTAGTTATCCAACCTTGATTGTTATCCTGTAATCATCATATAGTATAAAATGAGGACTAGCTTGAAGGCATAACTTAATGCTAGTTAATGAACGGAGAACTTTATTGATAACTTCTCATTTAATAAGTTCTAACTTGGGAAGAGAAGCAGAAGAACAAGGAATATGTGAATGTGAACACTGTTAGTAGTAAGGATTTTTGTACAGTCATTAGATCTTCAATTATGCTCCCCATGTAATTAACAGGAAGTTTCCTGTTCTGCAAATGGAAACTGACCCTTTAAAATTGCTCTGTGTGCAATCCCAAGGCTCAGAGTTATAGCTGATAGGAAGAATAAGAAGGGTAAGTTTGTGCTATAAGTGTCGTATTCTTATGTTCATATCTGTGCAAGAAATGTTTGTCACAGTAGCAGGACAAAAGGGTAGCAAGGTGTCCCATCTGATCTATTCTCCCAGGCACTGTTCATGTCATCATCTACTTGGAAAGTCTTTTGAGCATGCATTGCCTACCCACGTGTGCTAATTCTAACAGTGAAGAAAACTCCTGAGCCTGCAAGGATTTATGTGGCCTTCACTGTTGGAGATCATAAGTTCTGACTGTGGAAGTGATAGAAAGGCAAAAGAAAAAATGGGACATGAAAGAAGAAAAATTCTTCAGAGCTCCTGCACTGAGATTAAACAATAGTGAAAGGGTCTTTGCGCCATATATAAACATTTTTCCTTTCTCAAAGTTATATCCTCAGCATAAGCAGATTAAAAACTCTGAGTCTGCCAAGTATTAGATAATAAAATAGGAGGAGAGAGTTTATCTAAGTGTTCAAAGGTGACTGTTGATTTGGTCTCTTTTATATATATTTATTTATTTATTTATTTATATATTTTTATATATCAATATATTATTTTTGT
>NW_009731313.1:3938-12034 GCF_000703405.1 Apaloderma vittatum | reverse complement strand
CCTCCCTCCCTTTTCCTTGTTTTGTGCCTTTAAAATAGCTTAAATGAACAAAAGGGAGATGAGGAGTTATTATCCAGTCTGTTTTGCAGCTATCTGACCTGTACAAGGAGGATACTGACAATATCAATTTTTCTGAAGGCATTCGAACTACATAGGTGGAAAACACTCCAGAAATGCAAAGGATTATTGCCAAGTATTATTGTTGCTTTTCTTAACGTCAGCCATTCTAGCTTAAGCCCTGCACTTTAGGAAGGCAATGTCAAAGAATAATCACAAACTAGCGAACAAAGGGAAGAGATTAAGAGCTCAGACATGTAGAACTTGCTTCTCTCAGCAACTGTGCCTCCGCCCCTGGACCAACAGTCAGGTCAGAAGCGTATGGCAAGTTTCCAGATCTTGAGGGCTTCAATTGATGGGCTGTTCTTCGGAGCACTGTCTCCCTAGGGCAGGAAAAATTGGAAGGTAAACAATTAGGTGGCTGCGCTGTACAGGGCTGTGCGCACTGATTAGGAGATTCTGCCTGACACAGAGGGATGTCACTGCCTGCAGTGGTATCTGCCTCTGTCACTATCGGCGTGCAGCAGGTGACACTGTGGAGGATGAACCTTGGCTGAGCCGTTGACAAAGTCAACGGGAGGCGGCGGAGGGAAAGGGCAAAGAGGAAGAGAGAGCTGACAACTGTAACCAATCCCTCAGTGACTAAATGAGGAGAGGAGGAGTGGGACAGCTGGATGTGGAGTCGGTGCGTCAAGGCACAGCTACTGCAGCTGGATCAGCCCTAAGACAAAGAGAGCTCTTTAAATCCTCTGCCACCACAGCTATCGCATTAGTCTCCGACAGAGTCAGAAGATGCTGCTGGGCCTTTGCTTCCACTATCTAGTCATAAAGAGCATCCCACAGTTATCAGGAGCTAAAAGGCTGCTTGTGAAAACTGCTATCCTCTCCGCCACCCCCACAGCCACCCTGCCACCATCTCCAAGAAGGGGTGAGGCAGTGGACACTATGTGGGCAGCCAGAGACAGACAATGGGAAGCATGGCTGCTTTAGGAAGCTTTTTGTCAGGATTCGCTTCCGCTGTACCTAGCAAGAAGTAACGTATATTGGTAGCTACAAGACTCCTGGTAGGCACAGATGGTGCTTTGTATAGGAAAGAGGTGTAAATGCATTTCAGGTACTGTGGGCATAGCGGTGAGCTACAAAAGCACTTAGAAAAGCCGTAGGATATGGCTATGTCCCTTGGGAACTCTACTGCATTGAGCTTGTCATCCATGTGGCTTGCCTTGGAAGACTAATCCTCCTTCCTTTTTACATCATCTTTGAGACTGATCAGGCAGCCCTTATGGAACAGTTCAATCAGACATATATTCGACAGCTGAAACTAGTGGGGTACTAGAAATGTGCAGTGAAGATGTATGGGAATGACCTTTCACTTGCTATAAATGCAATGGAGAGTTGTGGTTTTTTCATGTGTTTTTTTTTCCTCTTCAAGTATCCTCAAAAGTTGATCATAAAAATTATTAAACAAAATACAATCACTAGGAAGGTATCATCTATTAAATTCTGTGGGAATCTTTGGTCAAAGAAGGGAGTAGTGCATGAATAATTAATTGATTTCCAGTTTAATTTCACTGAATTATTTTTCCTAGATAATGTCACACAATAAGTGACCCTTCTTGGAATACAGACATCTCTGGATTCCTACTGCAAGAAGCAGATAAAAAAAATCTTAAATTTTATAAATTCTTTCCATCCACAGGTAAATTGAGGACCTTTTGTTAAAATCATATTGGGCTTGTTAGAACAAACAGAAGGAATTCTTACCACCTTTTTACAAAGAAAATTAATTATTTTATGAATGGCCAGGATAAATTCTGAAGATTCACAGATGCCCCCAGCGCAGGGATAAGGCACAGAGAAAGTATAAAAAGATCATCCCTCAGGCTTGCATGTCCTGTAGAAATGTAATCCACTGGCATGGTTTTATTCTAGAACTGAGTTATATTTCTGCTTTTCAGAGAGACTGAAAATGTGATTACTTAATGCTTGTGTCAGGCTGACGTGTTTATAACTCTCTATATGGTGTGGTTTGACAGTGCGGGTGTGAGGCACCATCACCAAGATACAGAGCCACGTAAGTACAAAAAATTGTAAGAGGTGATCAACCAGCCTAATGACAACCATTTCTTTAGGGAATGAGGGGAGGAAAAAAAAATTGTGTTTTTCCATCACAGATAACCAGATATCACCCTGGGACTAGAGGAAAAGCCTAACTGGCTATGACTGAAATCAGCTGCGTAGTTTAGTTTAACTCTTGGGGAAAAGTAAAGCAGCACGTATTGTCAGCCTGCAGCACTGTCAATAGCAAATTACTTGCACTACCTGAGGGCCTTCCCATGTTTTCCTGATCAGGTCTAGATTTTTATGTATCATGTCATGTCATTTTCTGCATTATATTTAACTCCGATGATCACCATAACATTGCAAATATTTACCTTTTTTTTGTTAACATGACCTGTATCTTGGAAGGGTGTTTTGATTCTTTAAGATGCGGCACAAACATTGATTAATCTACTAACTTTATTGATAATTGAGTTCTCTCCTAAATGGCTAGAAAATAACTACATATATGGAAGAAGGCATAAAAAAAAAATTGCTCCTTTCTTCTTTATTATCATACTGTAAGGCACTGAAAGAAGAAGAGTGCATACAAAAATCTAGTAACCAAAATTCTTACTAGTGCCCTACTACCTTTCCTAAAGACCCTAGCTGAATGGAGTCATGGTATGAGAGGGAATAGCACAAAAATCTGGCGTCCTTCAGCAAAAGTATAAATCCTTACTATCTGAATGCAAACTTTGAAACTACATTTATATAAAGAACAATTTCTTAAAACAACATGTATGAATCATTAGCTGATAGTCTGTGGGCAGCAGGCTGTTAACTGTTAGCTTTACCTCTTTCTCACCAGTTACTAACAGTGTATTAAAAGTGTAGAAAATAAGTGAAATGCCTCAAATTATTTTAATTGGAGAAATGGAGGGAGAGGCTTAAAAGATGCTCTGCTAATTTACTCTGTATATAAAACCTTGCTTGGAAGCAAAGTACCAAAAGATCAAAATAAATTAAAGAAAATCCTAATAGTCTTTGTAAAACTCTAGTTCTTGCTTTACAGAATGGAGACACAGAACATGGGTTAAACGTTACAGCAGATAGCCTGCTATTATTGCTGGATCTTCTTCCATTGATTTCAGTGGGTTTTCACTCAGAATCCAAATATTGCTTGAAGCTGAATCAACCTTATTTTTCAGTACCTGATCCCTGACAGCTGTTTGATAAATCCAGGAAGCGAGGAGGCAGTCTATCTGTTAAAGGATGGAGTTGGGCATTCAAAGCCTTATGTTGTTGATTTTGCCAGGTTAGTACAAACAAAAAAAATCAGTTTAAAAAAAAAAAAGGTGGAAAGAATTTATCATCTCCATTTCTGTCTCTCTGTCTACCCACAAGAACATTTTACACCATTAAGCTTGATGACATGAGCAGTTTATTAGCGTTTAGAGCAGGTAAGGGGATGGAAAATTTCAGCAGAGAGCAAAGATACCTTTGCTAAGTAACATTTTTTCATGTATCAGGGACTGATCTATTTCCTCATAAATGTACTCATAGCTGGTAGTTTCTGCCACCTCGGTTTTGCTGAACGGCAAATCAGTATTTTAATTCCCTGAGCAGAAGCTTATGGCTGAATATATGCAGGTAAGCACCAGAAACTCTTTAGAATTTTTAAGAAATTTAATCACCTTTGTGCAAAAAGCAATCAGTTAAAAAGTGACTTGCTAACAGCCCTGCTGGAGCAGAGATTGGTCCCTCTCATTAACAAGGTAGAGCCACTTGAAATTAGTCTTTTCTAAAAAGGGATCAAGTTTACCTTAAAGCATTTTTAAACATAGTGTTTCCATCGTTTGATAATCATAATAGGAATAATAACAACAACAAAACAACAAAACAACAACAATAACAATAACAATAATAATAATAAAGTTTATCCATTTACTTCTACTTTATTACTTCCATTCTCTTTAAGCTTCTATATTTCACCGATCATGATGATATTCAAGACAGAGTTTAAATTCCTATTTTAGGCATTTAGAAGTCTGACATTTAGGTCTAAAGCTTGTCATTGCAGGCTCTCTTTAAAATAATAAAATAGAGAAGAACAGGTACCTCTAGGTAGTGATTCATTTCATGCTAAAATAGTCCAGATGAATCATCCTCTGGAGGTACCTATTTCTCTGCTAGGAAGCTCAGGGTGACTAGTTCAGACTTTGACACTGAGCTGCTAGACTTCTAAAATTAAGTCCAATGGGTCTCACCCCCAGGGGCTCATCTTCAAACTAGGTCAGCTTGAGATGATTTATTAAACTGAATGGTCCACCAAGAAAGACTGAGGTCAATGTGCTACTCATAAAGTGCTACTAACAAGTGAGGCTTTTGGTCCTCATTAAATTCATACCAAAATACTCATAGGTATTGCCACTTAATTTCTGAAAGCTTAAAGTGCAGTAGCTATGGTTCAGGGTACCATTCAAAACTTCACAAGCCTTACCACAGCCAAAAGTCTCAACATCTGGCATGGAAAAAGCCAAATCTAGATGAATATTTTTGGGGCTTTAAGCAAACCATGACACTCTCCGTCCTTGAGATGGCAGGGAAGTGCACATGCATTACCTGTAACAGCTTTCTGCTATGCTGTCTGTAGGATCTTTTTTTTTTTTCTTTTGGAAGAGGAAATGTTTCTACCTCTCCATATGCTTTCCTTCACTCTGTGTGGGAGTTCCTAAGGAAAGGAAACTCGCTTCAGAAGCCTGGCCAGAAATTAAGAGAGCAGCATCTGTTAAACACTGCAACTTTGGTGCAGCTTTAATGATGTGGGAGTAACAGATCAGACTTCAGCCTGAGGTGGCAAACCTGAGCTTCCTCAGATGAACATTAAGAGGAGTTGAAATGAACACAGATAATTTTAGCTATCAGAATTATGATTTTTGTGGGCTATAGTGAACACCAATCAAAATTAAGTCTCATTTTCAAATCATTCCCCAATGTCCACAAGGAACAAAATGGGAGTTTTTTTGAAGAACCAGAATGACATCTAGATGTACTTCTGTATCTCCTGGAGCTGAGAGCTTAGTCTGTGACCTGGTCATATTGAGGAAGGCAGAATCTATGCCCTGCATCCTCCTTTTGCATTAATTTGCACTTGTCATTCTGTTGTCAGCAACACCTCCTCAGGGCTGTCTCTAGGCATATCAAGGATTAAGAGGGTCATTAGAAGCAATCAGCATGGCTTTGCCAAGGGAAAGTCGTGTTTGACCAACCTGATAGCCTTTTATGAAGACGTAAATATGTGGATGGATGATGGCCATGCAATGGATGTGGTTTATCTGGATTTCAGTAAAGCATTTGACACCGTATCCCACAGCATCCTCATAGGTGAACTGAGGAAGTGTGGTCTGGATGACCAAGCAGTGAGGTGGGTCTCTAACTGGTTGAAGGGAAGAAGTCAGAGAGTTGTAGTCAATGGGGCAGAGTCCAGTTGGAGGCCTCTATCTAGTGGGGTCCTTCAGGGGTCAGTACTGAGGCCAGTGCTGTTCAGTACATTCATCAATGACCTGGATGAGGGATTAGAGAGCACTGTCAGCAAGTTTGCTGACGACACGAAACTGGGAGGAGTGGCTGACACACCAGAAGGCTGTGCTGCCATTCAGAGAGACCTAGACAGGCTAGAGGGCTGGGCGGAGAGAAATCTTATGAAGCTTAACAAGGACAAGTGTAGAGTTTTGCACCTGGGAAAGAATAACCCCATGTGCCAGTACAGGCTGGGGACGGACCTGCTAGAGAGCAGCGTAGGAGAAAGGGACCTGGGGGTTCTAGTGGACAGCAGGATGACCATGAGCCAGCAATGTGCCCTCATGGCCAAGAAGGCCAATGGCATCCTGGGATGTATTAGAAGGGGAGTAGCTAGTAGGTTGAGAGGGGTCCTCCTGCCCCTCTACTCTGCCCTGGTGAGGCCACATCTGGAATATTGTGTCCAGTTCTGGGCTCCTCAGCTCAAGAGAGACAGGGAACTGCTTGAGAGAGTCCAGCACAGAGCCACAGAGATGCTGAAGGGAGTGGAACTCATCCCTTAGAGGAAAGGCTGAAGGAGCTGGGTCTCTTTTGTTTGGAGAAGAGGAGGCTGAGGGGTGACCTCATTAATATGTGATTGCTCTGCAGCACTGATCTTTGCAGCTGTCTTACCAATGCTTTCATATCCTAGTTCTCCCTGAAGTCATTGGCGTGTTAAGAAACTCAGAGCTTGAAGACCACAAGTATCCTGTGTCTACTGTCAGAAGGTTATGGTAGTGAATGGCAGCCACTAAGAATACTCATGCCAACACGGGTTTCCACTGCACAGGCTAATAAAGAGAAGTAGAATCTAGATGCTGGAAATGTTAAGCAAGAGGCAGGAGGTTTTGTTTCTCTTTTAGAAATTATACAGTTGTAGCAGATATTGTTTGTTAGACTTCTGATTATTGTGCTGGTGACTGTTCTGGAAAAATATTGAGCTGTAATCTCATTTCTCTGAAGCTCTTCTAGACCAGCTGAGTAAAAAGTTTGACAGAGTAAGAGTGAAGTAGGTTTTCAGCTGACAATGGTTTTTCCTCAGAAGAATAGTCTGATAAGCCATTAAGGTGTACAAGAATGAGGTCCAATATAAGACATTTCTCTAGTCATTTCTCTAGCCTGCTTTGAGAAGGATGGAGGGGAATAAAAAGACAGGAATTAGGGACAAGGGTGAGAGAAAAATGAGTAACTTGTGCTTTGACATGAAATGCAATACTCACTCATAGTACTCATCTGCAGGATTCCTTAGAGCTGATTATTAGGGATTGGTATTACCATTCTAACCATTTAGACTGTGGAAGTTCAGGGAGGCTTCAGTGAACACAAGGGCTACTGTATAAATCTATGCTTATATGCCCAGGCCTGGGTATGGATGCAATAAGAATACATGGTAAAAGTGAACACTAGTAAAGCAAAGGAAAGCATAGCAATAGTAATCAACAAGTGTGTACAAATTCCAGAATCGATTTCTTAATGAAAATGGTGGCATTTTAGAAAAATGCCAAAGATTTCCTTAATGCCAAGAGACATTCCAACACCACAAAGAGACCACAGAACAATTTCTGTATTCAAAATCCTTCTTTATACTCCAGTGGCAGCTACAGAGAGGCAGAGAGAGCGTGAGAGTTCTCCAACATGACTGGCTGACTGGGTTTGGACTCTTAGTGAAGGGCTTACCCTGCCACGCCAAAACTCACAGCCAGGCCTTGCTCCCAATGGTAGCTATCACAGAATGAGAGCAGGAGCCTACATAATCATTCATCATTGTTTCCCGCATATATACATCTCCTTCCAGGTGTTTCTAAGTGTGTTTATTTTTGTTTTTCTTTCTATGTCTTCAGAAATACTCAAACAAAAATCATACGCTTGGCTAGACATCTATTGTGGGGGACCAAAATTCACTGTAGTTGCTTTTCTCCCCCATCATCACCATTTCTCTGAATATTCTAGCAAATTTAGTTCATGGCAGGAACATCTATTTGAACGGTAAGTTTTAGCAGTCGATCAGTGAAGGAAATTTCTGAATGTAGAAAATGAACAAAGAACAGAAACACACAGCACTTAGAGTCAAAACTAAACAGCTTGGTTGAAATACCTCAACTCTGATTCCAAATATTGGCAGTGAAATCCTCCTCTCCCCAATAAACAATTTACTAGCTTAAGTCACTGAACCATGCTTTTAAGAATGCAGTGAATGAATGAGTATGAAGGCTGCTTACAGAGATCACCAAGAGAAAAACAGAGTAAATAATTTACTGTGTATGACAGTAATCTCTTGTGGTTTTTGGCACATCTAGAACAGAGGTTTAAGCTGAACATGAGTTCCAGTATCCCAATTGTTTGATTTTTTTTTTCTCCTACATACAAACAGAGCATTTGGGTTTACAAAAATGGTGTCACTATGGTATTTTTCCCCTGAGAGGAAGCTGTAGGGCAAG
>NW_009731313.1:2688-3907 GCF_000703405.1 Apaloderma vittatum | reverse complement strand
GGAAATGACGCACTGATTCATACCAGTAGGACTGTTCTACAGGTCATTACACAGAGGACTGACTGGTCATTTGTTTAATTTAACCTGCAGAATTTATCCATTTCCTTTTTGGAAGCACAGTGTGAAAGAATTCAGTGCAGATATATAGTCAGCCAGGCTGCATAGTATGTGCACATGGGCAGACTCCGCATACAGAATGTTATTTCTATTGCTTTCCTTCACCTTTAATGACAAGGTTTGTAGCAGTGTCTCATGATCAAATCTTTCTTTCTGTTGTCCATTTAATTGGAAGAAGAGCCTGGCTTGCACACAGTTTTATCATGAAATTAAAGCCGTTCAAAATTCTCTTGTGGCAAAAAAAATCAAGAAAAGCCATAGAAAAAACATAGTAAGAAAAACCATAGTAAGAAAAGCCGCCGTAAGAAATGCCATAGTATCTTACTTGTAGGGGAAAAAAAATGGGAAAAAAAAGAAAGACTGGGAATGCATTGGATACAGGAGGTAAACAACAGCAATATTTGCACACATATGGGTAGAGTCAGGCTACCGAGCTGGTAAAGGGCTTAGAACATAAGTCTGATGAGGAAAGGCTGGGGGATCTAACATAAGTCTGATGAGGAAAGGCTGGGGAATCTGGGGCTGTTCAGCCTAGAGAAGAGGAGATTGAGCGGAGACCTCATCACTTTCTACAACTACCTGAAGGGAGCTTGTACAGAGGCAGGGGTTAGTCTGTTCTCCCTAGTGGAGAGTGATAGGATGAGGGGAAACGGATTCAAATTGCACCAGGGGAGGTTCAGGTTGGATATTAGGAAGAATTTCTATTCTGAAAGAGTTGTCAGGCATTGGAACAGGCTGCCCAGGGAGGTGGTTGAGTCACCGTCCCTGGAGGTGTTTAAGAGACGGGTGGATGTTGCGTTGGGGGGAATCGTTCAGTAGGTGGATAGGGCTGGGACAAAGACTGGACTCGATTATCTTCTAGGTCTCTTCCAGCTGATTGTATGATTGTATTATTGTATGATTGTATGATTGTATGATTCTATGATAAGAGTGTTGTAGATTCTGCAACATGCCACCAGAAATTGATGCTGAAATGGCTTCAAAGCTCTGGGCAGCATGGGAATGCTGCTAAAAATGAGGATGTCCTGGGATCGGTTAGGACAGGGTTAATTTTCCCTAGAAGCTGGGGCGAGAAGGGAGGGGCACAGCCCAGACACCCGAA
>NW_009731313.1:0-2305 GCF_000703405.1 Apaloderma vittatum | reverse complement strand
ACTGAGCTGCCCCTTACCTCCGCCCACCAGGTTTGGTTCGTCCCGATTCCCCGCCGCGGGGGAGGAGGGAGCGGCCAGCCCCGCGGTTCTTCCGCGCTTGAGGTAAACCTGGACGAGGCAAGGTGGTTTGGGGAATTGATATGTTTTCTCTTCCTGAGATGTTCAAGTTATTCACAAACCTCAAAAATGAGCAGTCTGCTGTTGTCAAGAGACCAAGCTGCCACAAGGAGCCGTGGGGCAAACAGGAACCCAGGCGTGCATGTGCCTGGTTTCTAATGGGGTCGGAGAAAGAGGATGGGGAAGGCTGGGTCTGGCTCCACAGTTTCCCCTTACACTCTCTATTACCTAGAACAAGTGACTCATCTTTTCCCTAGTCCATTTTTTTCCTTGCCTAGTCCTAGTCTCCCTAGTCCATTTTCTTCCTTGAGGAAAGGCTAAAGGAGCTGGGTCTCTTCAGTTTGGAGGAGACTGAGGGGTGACCTCATTAATGTTTATGAATACGTCAAGGGGGAGTGTCAGGAGGACGGAGCCAGGCTCTTTTCAGTGATGTCCAATGACAGGACAAGGGGCAATGAGTACAAGCTGGAGCATAGGAGGTTCCACAAAAATATAAGAAAAAACCTTTTCACTGTGAGGGCGACAGAGCACTGGCACAGGCTGCCCAGGGAGGTTGTGGAGTCTCCTTCTCTGGAGACTTTAAAAACCCGCCTGGACGCGTTCCTGTGTGACCTACTGTAGGGAATCCTGCTCTGGCAGGGAGGCTGGACTAGATGATCTGTCAAGGTCCCTTCCAACCCTGCACATTCTGTGATTCTGTGAAATAACATAAAGGCTAATGACATGGTTGGAAAATATTTTTGCTTAGGAGAAGAACCAAAACAAAACATGTGAGCTAGATGTTCTTCTCACATTGATATCAACTGAGAATGAAAAATGGAATTGTTCACAGGCAGAAAGGTGATGAAAAAATGTTCTTTATGCTCAAATCTCTAGATTGCAGACTCTAAAAAGAATGAATTTTGGCATCCAGTGTGGACTTTTCCCAAAAGGGTAGGACTACAGCATCCTTCACTGAGGAACCTTTATCATGAAGTGCTACCTTTGGAATGAAATGAAATATGTTCAGAGGACATCTAATACATTTGTTATGGCACTAAAAATGAGAAAAACTAGTCAGAAATTTTGCTTTACTTTCTTCCCACACGAGGCTGACACATTGCCCAACTCATACTGGTAACCAGTGGTACTGAAGATGTCTGCAGGATAGAAAAAATTGGTATTTTTGTGACATCTTGTGGCAACCGGTATCATACTTCCTTTTTTCTTTCAATTATGAAAACTATACTAACGAATCTGGGCAGTTTGTTTTTTCCATTTGAGAAGATAAAGAATTCTAACCCTTCTCCGATGTAATCAGCACAAGTGCTTGCTCAGGCAGTATGTCCAAAGCATTAGGGATACTGATCTAACAAAGTGTCCTGTTTCATAGAATCATAGAATGGCCTAGGCTGGAAGGGACCTTGGAGATCATCTAGTCCAACCTCTCTGTCATGGGCAGGGACGCCTCTCAACTAGATCATGATACTCAAGGCTCCATCCAGCTTGGCCTTGAACACCTCCAGGGAGGGCCCAGCCACAACATCTCTGGGCAATTTATTCCAAAGTCTTGCCACCCTCGTACTGAAGAATTTCTTCCTAAGGTCCAATCTAAATCTATTCTCCTTCAACTTAAACCCATTTCCCCTTGTCCTATCAGTGGACACTCTTGTAAAAAGTGCCTCCTCAGCCTTCCTGTAGGTTCCCTTCAGGATTGGAAGGCAGCTATTTGGTTGATTTTAATCGGGCTCACCAAAACTTTTGACACTGTGAGCAAAAAAGGCCTGTGGCAGATCTTGGAATGATTAGGATGTCCTCCCAAGTTCCTCAAAATGATTATCCTGTTACACGAGGATCAGCGCGGCCAAGTCAGATATGGGGATGCACTCTCTGAGCCCTTCTCAATAACCAATGGTGTGAAACAAGGTTGTGTTCTCACACCAGCTCTATTCACAATTTTCTTCAGCACGGTGCTCCAAAAGGCCATGGCAGACCTCCATGAAGATAACGGCATTTACATCCACTATCGTACCGATGGTAACCTATTCAACCTAAGGCGACTGAAGGCCCACACTAAGACCCTAAATCACCTTGTTCGCGAGCTGTTTTTTGCTGACGATGCCGCCCTCGTTGTTCACACAGAAGGAGCTCTGCAGCGCTTAACATCCTGCTTTGCAGAGGCTGCTGAGCTTTTTGGGCTGGAAGTCAG
>NW_009731312.1:0-15753 GCF_000703405.1 Apaloderma vittatum | reverse complement strand
AGAGGCCGGCCCAGCCCTAACTCACGACAATCAAGTATCATATGAAGCACAGGAAGGTGAGAGGGAGTTATCAGCATGGATTTATGAAGGAGAAATCGTGTCAGACTGATCTAATGACCTTCTGTCAAAAGATGAATGGCTTGGTTGATGAATGGAGAATAGTGTGTGTTGTTTATTTTGACTTTAGAAAGGGTTTTGACACTATGTCCCATAATATCCTTATAGACTCCTGGTGAAGTATGAGCTGGATAAAGAGACAGTGAGGTGGACTGAAAGCTGACTGAACTTCTGGGCTCAAGGATTTATCAGCGGTATCAAGTCTATCTGAATGTCAGTACCTAGTGGTATACCCCAGTCAGTTACAAGGATCAATACTTTCTTTAGTGTCTTTATTAATGACCTAGATGATGGGACAGATCGTGCCTTCGCCAAGTTCACAGATGATAAAAAAAAGGGAGAAGTGACAAAGTGATGGAGAGATCAGATTGTTGTGCTGCCCTTCATGGAGATCTTGACAGGCTGGAGAAATGGCTGACAGGAATTCTACGAAGTTCAAAACCACAAATGCCGAATCTTGTACCTGGGAAGAAATAGCTCCATGAAGCAGTGCAGGTTGGAATCTGAACGGCTTGTAGGCAACTTTGCTGAGGAGGACCTGGGAGTATTAGTGGACCTGTACATGACCATGAGATAGCAGTGCAGAGAGAAAACAGCGTTCTGGACTGTGTTAGGAAGAACATTGCCAGCAGGTCAAGGGAGGTCATCCTTCCTCTCTGCTCAGACTTGATGAGACACATCTGGGATGCTGGGTCCAGTTTTGGGTTACCCTGCACAAGAGAGACTGGGATATGCTGGAATGAGTCTAATGAAGGGAAACAAAGATGTTTAAGGGCTTGGATCATCTGTCATATGACAACAGACAGAGAGAGCCCAGACTGTTCTTTCTGGAGCAGAGAAGGATAAAGGGGGTCTTATTAATGTGTATAAATATCTGATGGAAGAAGTCAAAGGGAAGAAGGTACCAGGCTCTTCTCAGTGGTATCCGATGACAGGACAAGGGCAACAGGCACACACCCAAAAAAATGCATAGAGAAAATTCCATTTAAACACAATATTTTTTAATTATATTTTTTAATAATTTCATTCATTTATGGCATGTCTTGTGAAGATTAAATATCTCAGAAAAAAATGGGAGACAAGTAGATTTACAGAAAGGACATTAACTTTCCCAGATTTTCTATCATTCCTACAATAATATTTTCATTCGTATAGGTAAAGAAATGTTTTTACCCCTTCCAGTTCTACTTACATTATAGCTTTCTGGGTTGTAATGTTTCAGAAATTAGAGAGTGGGCTTTTTTCAGACTGTAAAGGAAATTAGTGTTACATAAGTCTTATTAGTAAAGTTGTAGAATGAATGGAGATAATGGAGTATTTTTCCTACTCAAGAGAATGCCTTGTATTTTAGTCTCTGGCTCCATGCAATGGCAATCCTATTGCAAGAAGAACTGGTATTTTAGGCATAGTGAAGTAACAGAGAAGTGAAATTGAACAAATCATATTTTCCATTAACATAATAAGATTTAACATGTTGCTTAGAAAAATAACTACTTTCAATTGTCCCTCCTATGTCTAGTTAGTATATGGCGATTTTCAGTAGTGTGAAATATTTCTGATACATTGTTAGAGCTTTTAGACTTTGTTACACCAGATCCCTATAATGCCTCACAAATTAATTTGTTTTCTTTTATAAACTTTTTAAAAGGTCTTCCCATTTGGAAATACACTTGATTATAACCTTTTCAGGCTAAATTAAGATGAGTGCATTTTTATTTCACTGGTAATGTGCTGTTTAGTCACCAGATAATGGGGCTTTTCATAGATGATGAGAACTTATTATCCCAATCTTCTAATAGAAATGCATCTTAACACAGGTGTGTGACTGATATTCTTGGTTTCATTTGAGATCATGTCTGAAAAAATTGATAAAATATGGTATGTTCGTTGTCTGCAGGGCAGCTGGTTAAAAGACAATGTCCAAATCATTCACTGTGAAGTCCAGATGTGTCCTGTTTGTCCTCTACTGGGAACATAGCTCTTAATAGTCTGAAATACAATTTTAAATGTCTAATAATAATAATGAAGAAGAAATCAGGCTTTATCCCTCATTCATCTCTGTGTTATTGTGGGGCCAGAAGAAGACATTTTATTGGTGTTTTAACTCTAATTGTGGTTATTCTTAGCTACCTAAAAATTTTAGTGCTTTTAGCTCTTATTCTGGAAATTCAAGACAGAAATATATGTTTTAAACTTTGATTTGTTGACGGAAGGATGTGAAACCGTTGCAATTTCTGAAAAGGATTTAATGTGTCATGTGAATATAGTTGAAAAATGGTCTGTCCTCATAAGTCATACACGAGATAGATTTATTCGTCCTGAGCAAAGGTACCTGTTTTTGGTGAAGAAAGGAGATTTTCCCTAGAATAAAAGTTAGACTGAAATCAGAATTTTTTGGGGGTGGCTGTAGATACAAGTGACTTAGATGTGTACTGCCCTACTGTTCAGTATGCAGTTCTTAGCATTCTGCACCTTCAAGAGTTCCTTGAGGACTTTTTATATTTTCCAAGTTTATGATGCTATGGAAAGTAACCGTCACAATCAGGAAAAAAAAGAGAAATATTGTAATTGCATCTATTCCAGTCAGTGCACATTTTTCTTTCTACAGTCTTATATCCTTCATGATATTTTCAAAAGCTTCAGGAAAATATTTTTTAGATGCAATCTTCCTCCCTACTCGTTTGCTTAGAGTTTCACCAGGTTGCTTGAACTTCAGTTGAAACCTTTTCCTTTACGAAGAATGAAAAGAATATTGTTTTGACTATTTCCAGTGCCATTAGCTTCCAGTTGTTTCAGCTCTCTTGAGTATTGAATTAGAGTTGTATACCTTCTGTCAATTGGAAAACAGTTGTTGTGGGGCTCCATGTTTAAAGTCAAGCTCCTAATTTGTAACACGTTTGATGGATATCAAGAAGCAAGACCTATGAATAACAACAGTTTTGAGGGAGCCATGATATTTTAAATATATCAACTGAATATGCACATTTAACTAAGAAGCGTATTGAGATTTTTAACTCAGTAAATTTCTTAGTCTAGAGCTTTTGTTGTTTGTTTTTAAGTGATGGCTTTCTTTTGTTTTATTTGCCATTATTTCTCAGTATGATTTTTCTCTCTCTCTTTTTCTTTTTTTTCTTCTTTTAACATTTCCAACAATAAAGAGTCACCTCTGATTTATCCTCGGTGGATCTAGATACTCTATACAGATGTCCACTGCTGGCTAAGCACTCTATCACAATAAGTATATAATAAGTGATGGACTATTTGCAGTATTTTTCAGATATTTGTCTTTATTTAAATATTCTTAGTTTTACAGAAAATGGTAAAAGATAAATGTTTTTACAGAAAGAAATAAGAGAAATGTGTAATAAAATAAATCACAAGGAAGAAGCATATATTGCTGCCCTACATCAGTATCTTTCATATCCCTTTCCTTTGCTGCTTATCAAGCTGCTCTTGCTACATTGGCCCCGCTCTGTGGAAGTGTTCGGGCCAGCTGACTCTAGAAATCCGTTTCAGCCTCAGTTACTCTGTTCACCCTGAGGATGTTGAGACACTGTAAAAAATTGCCCAGGCAAATTGTGGATGCCCCCTCCCTGGAAGTGTTCAAGGGCAGATTGAACGAGGCTTTGAGCAACCTGGTCTAGTGGAGGATGTCCCTGCCCATGGCAGGAGGATTGGAACTAGATGAACTTTGACCTCTCTCACAACCCAAACCGTTCTATGATTGTATGATCAGAAGCAGACTTACATAATAGAGCATACTAGCTAAGATTCAGATGCAAGACCCTGAATTTGTTCTTAACACATTTTCTCATTTGTCCTCTATGTGCTTCTTTAATAGCCCACCCAAATCCAGATTTGTACCTGTACTTTACTGTTCTTATCCTAAACTCTCTCTGTAGACCATGTCCCTAACTTCACACTCACCTGCTGCACACCACTCCTCACACTCATCTTTCCTGCCTTTTAAAGCATCAGCAGACTCCTCCATATTATGGAACTGTAGCTGTTTTGTCAGAGCTTTGACCTCTGCAACAGGACCTCACTTCAGAGAGGAATAAACTCCCTTACATGGACTTGGGCGCACGTGCCTCTCTTGGAGGCTGTTTTCTTGCACCAGAAACTGGAAGTCTGGGTGAGAAGGGAAACAGAGGACATCAAGTACGTGATATGGCCTGCAATTGTGAATGTCCCCATGTAAACTCATGGCACTTAGGATCTCAGTGTGCAAGTCAGAACACCAGTGTAACAGTGGAGGTGTACATCTTAATTTGCTGTTGCAAGCTAGTGGAGATTCTCTTACTCGATATCATACCAGAGCCTTCAAGCCTCAGGTGCTGGCTGGAGGATAGCCTCTGAATGTAAATTGCACGCACAGGAAATAAGTTTTCTTTGTCCTCGGGAACTAACAGTTTCAAATCACAGAATCATAGAATGGCCTAGGCTGGAAGGCAGGCCTTAGAGATTTAATCCAACCTCCCTGTCATGGGCAGGGACACCTCTCAACTAGATCAGGCAACACATGGGGACCGAACAGTTTACTGCTACATCTAGAGAAATAAATATGCTTTCGGGAATATGCTGGTTATATTTAACATGAGCTTTCTCATCTGTCAGTTTTTTCAATCCTGTATCTCTGGAAAAGGTACTTTTTTGTGCTACATTGTGAAAGGGATCAGCTTCCTGGGCTAGCCTTGGGGTCAAAGGGCTGTTCTATTGCTCATGGTCCTGCACTGGTTGATGGCTTCTTTGTGTGCATTCAGCTACATTTAAAGATAAGATTCCACAAATCATACATGCCAACAACATTAGTGTAATTTGTTCTATGAGAAAGAATTCATTTCCTTTAATTTAACTCAGTTTTTAACTCCTTAGAGATTTAAGCTTTTACACATTTCTGCAATCTTTCCATGTTTCTCATCCTCTTTTTTAGGATACAAATCTGAAGTGCTGATTTGCTGCTAATGGAAAGAGTTACTGCCTTATTTCTGCTTATACTAAGATTTAATCCATAGAGACTCTAAATCATTTTTAGTAAATTGAGAAGATATCAATACTTCCTTACTAAAACTGCAATATTTTTTAATGACAAGCTCTGACTTAGTAAAGAGAACTCAAAAACAGAGCTGATGAAGTATGAAGGAGCTGGTTGCTTCATCATTTAAGGAGCTGGTTATTTGTTTAAGCAAAATCAGTGTCCATTTGATGTAGGACCAGGAAAAAATTAAATGCATATCTGTAATTTAAATGACATTTCACTTCTGTAGGTATCCTAGTGTTTATTCTCTTCTGGGGTATGTAAGAGCTATAAGTTCCCCGACTATCCCAAGCAGAGAGGAGTTGACAATGTAACTGGAAAGCTTTGCATGTAGTGTTAAAGCAAATATCTGGATGAGGGTTTACAGCTCTGTGACAAGTACCGCGTCATGTAATATAGAACACATAACGTGGTGTGTGCTTGATGCTGTTATGGCACCAGTAAATTTCCCTGAGCACATGCATTTGTCTTTCATAGTATCAGCAGTATCTAATAAGACTAGAGAAATATCAGCTTTCACTTTAAGTTATCTAGAATGTCTCCATCTAGGGGCAAAAAACTGAAGAGGCTCAACAGTTTCAGGGAAACACATTCGGTACTTAGCTCTCAGCATCTTGCTCACTTTTGTATTAACAGATACATTCAGCATTTTCTCTTATAAACCTGCCTTCTAATTATAATCTTTTTTCAATCCACTGACAATGCTTTTAAACAAATAATTCAAAAGTCCACCTTTGAAGACTGTTAATTTTATCTCCTCTTCAATTTAATCCAGAAAATATATCAAATCTTCATAAATTGTTTCTATTTTTAAGAGAATGATATTTTTACATGTATAAATGTCTTATAATCAGTGAGATTCTATCATGCTTCTTAATTGTAGTTTGATAGATAATAGCTGAACTTGAAATCTTGTATTCTCTGCATATATTTAGACATGCAAACATTTTAATGATGACATATTGCCATTTGTAAGTACTTAATTAAAAATTGACCTTCAAATTTGAAGTCTATATTTTTTCTTCTTCTTGAATTCTATGAAACAAAAGGCAAATACAGCCTTTTTTTTAAAAAAAAGAAAAAATCCTTCATATGTTTTAGCTATCTTTCTTTTTGGTTCCTGACTCACAGTCTTTATATCTTGCTTGCTATCTATCTTGCAAGTTGTGCAAAGAGATGAATTATCTTCCACCCTTGCAGACAATCGAGTCTAGGTGGCTGTGCTTGACCAGAACATCGTACCAGCTGATTTCCAGAGCTCCCTTCCAGCCTCAACCATTCTGTGATCCTACAAGTGGTTCACCAGTATGATGATCACGATTATATATGTAGGCAAGGACTACCTATGCTTCTATTCTTCAGACATTTTCAAACTATTTTATCCATCATTCCCTTAATAGAATTGTAGCGACTGATATGTTCCTGAATCATTCATACTTGTCCAGTTTTATAACCTGACATATCTGTTGTCTTCACAGATATTTAGTAAAGAGCATGCAGGTTTGCCTCCAGAATCGCTACTGTTTGATAGATTTCTGTAGTCCAGATATTATGTAACTTGTTTGTTAGAGAGACTCTACCATTTCTTACTCTTTCTGATTTTGGATTATTGTCCATTGTTACCAAGATCTGTGATAACAAAATGTCTACTGTTTACTTAATGGGAATCTTGGGTTTCCTGTTAAAAACATTGGTCACAAAAGGAATGGTTGTAACATTCACAACTTCAGTTCTGTCTCCTTGGAGCTACCCTTTTGTTTTCTAAGTATGCAGAAACTGGGAGAAAGTTTATTCAATATTTGCCTTCAATATCTAGGTATTTACATTTCTAACTCACAACCTAAGGCATTCCACATTTATTCCTTTAAGTTTTGTTCTTACAATGTAGATCAATTGCATGGTTTTCTTTTTAGTACTATCAATAAATAATGCATTCGTTTTGGTTTGAGAGTGGGTAAAATACGCTGTTTTAACACAGACTTTCTTTCTTGCTATATCGAGCGTAAGGGCCAAGGTCTTGTTAGTTTCACTCTACATCAATCACTAATATAACATTTATTCTAATTGGCAGAAAATTAAGCTAATTTTTCATAAATCAAACCTACTTCATCTGCAATGGTCCCTGTCTTAATCTCAGCCCACTGGCATTCTTGGTCTTCCTATTTTCTCCCTATATCCCACTGAGAGGGAAGTGAACAAGTATCTGGGTGGATATTTGTTTGGTAGCCAAGGTTAACCCACCACATCCACTGATTCCATTTGTGTTCTACAGATAGCCATTACCCTCTGTGGATTTTTTTGAAAAATAACAAAATTTTTCAGAATAGCACAGATTATTAGTGATTAGATTTTGCATTTTAATGTGTCTTCCCAGGACTCTTCAAAACACTGTATTTATTCCGCATATAATGTTATTTCTCTGACACCTTCAGATTCTTTTCTTGCTTTCTTTTATCTCTTAGATAAAAAATCAATCTGCAATGAACATTTCCTGGAAGTGACAGTAATGTTCTGCTGAGCTGTTTAATACATTTTGGCTCATCTTCCTTCTGTGGCACTGAGACAATTAAGGTTGATATGTTTTTGTATTTGATGCATTATTGCAGATGCTTGGTCATTTCTTTCAGATTCTGCCTTATATTTTGCCTTGGCCACTCAGCTTCCTGAATACTTTTTTACTAGCTTCATTTGTTTCCCCTTTAATGGAAGCTCACAGCTAATTAGGGAAGTTTCAGACTTTATGAGTACTTAGGATTAACCACAGGTTTTATTCTATTCAGACTCTTTTGGAAATGCTCTTACCACCTTTTTAGTTTATCCTCATCAATTATTAGCTTAAGTCCTGCTTTATCGTCTCACACAAAGATTACTTGTTTATATTGCTTTAAAATGTTTTTGAGGATTTTGTAGATAGTTTTAAAAATTATTGTTTTGAACAACATCTGTTTTCTTGACTTTATTGTCTGTATATTTTCATCCTCTGTGTCTTAATTTTGTAATGAGGTCTTTCATATCCTAGACATTATAGCTAAGACATAAATCCTTTTTGCTGAAAGAATAAAAGGCTGTTCGAAAATGAAGGATCAAACTAAGGCATCGTGCTCCTAATTGTGACTAATAAATATTTTTGGAAAGAGTAGATAAAGTGACTTTTCTCCAGTACTGCAATTCAATAATCAGCAACTTGGGAGTTAAGGAGAAGCTAATCCAGCTGTCACAATTTTAGTAACTACTGGTGGACTTAAAATCTGTGAATTCACCTAAATCTGATCTGAACATACATATTTCCCTGGTCTCCATTAAATGCGGTGGCAATATTTCCTGCAGTTGAATCACACACTTCATAAGAAAGCACTTTGCGTTAAAATGCTGTCAGCTAACTTCAGTGGCTGTCTCTGAGAAATAATGATATCCTCACTACTTATGTTCCTGCCCTGGCTACATTGTACGTGGTCTTGCCCTCTGCCCTGTTTCTGAAATTCCTGTGTTTCCTCGATTCGCCTTGTGTTTGGCTTGCTATTTTGTCTTTGTGTGGTAATTTCTGGGCTGATGGTAGGACCTGTTGCAGCCTTCACCATGGTCAGCTGGCCTGTCCCTGGTGTTGTGGTGGTGTGCCCGGTCAGTGAGGGCATTGTCATCACGGTTGCCATTAGGTCCAAGCTTGCCTTCCATTAGGAAACAGCCTGCTCTTGCTTCTCTCTGACAGTGCGTACAATGAAATGTTTTGCAGTATGTGATGCAACAAAATAGTCTGCACTATTTTGTGCTTATTGCCCTTGAAAACTTCTTTCCAAGTCATTCAGGATGAGGATACTCCACTCATTTCAATGGCAATTGAAAAGCTGCCTCTCACTGATCATTTTTCAACTGCCATTGTAAGTAAGCTGTCAATAGCTATGTCACAGGGTCTGGATTTGTGTATGAAGAAGGTATCAGTTAGAAGAAGCCTGCACAATCAACAATCTTTCTTAAGTGCTATATGGGCTGAGTTATCAAGTTTTAACTCAATTTTAATGTGAAGTCATCTTTGCTTTCTCATCAACCTTACATTCTCCATTAAGTAAACACACAATGAGATATATGTGGCTTTCTTGGATAGAACAGGAGAGAGGAAGTCATGCTTAACAGATAGTGTTTTCTCAATCTAATATGAATTTGTAAAAGTATATTAAGCACCACAGCAGTGACAGTAAGCGTAATAAGGCCTGAAGTGCCAGAAAATGGGAACAACCAGGTTATGGTTTTCTTGCATGAAGCTCTCGGAAATAAGGGCCAAGGAACAGTCTTAGTGTTAGATAGGAAGCTGAGGAAATTAGGTAGTGTTTGGCATAAAGATGTGTAAATGCTTCAAAGGTACATGAAACTGTCCCTACAGGGCATAGCACTATCAGGATTCTAAGGGGAGGCTGAGAGAGTTAAATAGTAGCATAAAAAAAACAGAAAAGCCAACTGTGATTTCCAGTTGTGACTCCTGCAAAACTAGAAAAGAAATCAAACAGAAAATGCATGTTACATTCATTACTTTTATTTTTATTGTTCTTTTTTTCCCCTCCATTTGGCCCACATATTTTTTTTCTCCTACTTGTTTGGATAGTGACTATCTAGTGAAAGCTTTATATCTCTGTGACAACTCTTCCTCAGTGTCTATTTTCCAGTTCCTATTATTCTTTATACGACAGCTTCAAGCTGTCCTCTTTAAACTGTTAAACTAGCACAACTCAAGTAACCCTTTTAACCTGTTCCAAAAATATTAAATAGGGATGCAGGTACATAGCAATACAAGCAGCAAACAAAGAAGAAGAAAAATTACTGGACCTCACAAACATTTGATGAACATTTTCATATTTAATATTGCATTCCAAATAATGGAAGCATGAATGTTTATCTTCTAATACTAAGTGCCAAAGATCTGTCTATGATGAGTACGTCTGGAGTCACAACTGTAATCAAAACCTGACACTGTTAGCAGAATTAGAGCGCTACTCATTTTAAGTGGCTTTACGCTGTCAGCTTGGGAAATTTCAATGACTATAAGCCCAAATGCCTCATTTCTAATACACAGAAGCAGGAGAAAATGCAGTCTTGAGGGGATGAATAATACATTCATTCTGTTAATGCAATGGGACAAGGACAAACCATGGAAAGTTTACAGATTATGCTTCTGACTCTTAAGTTCTGCTGTTTGAAGTTAAACAAGTTAATAAGCCAAAGGTAATAGGCAAAAAAGTGAAAATGCAAGGGGATGATGAGATAGAATTATGAAGGTGAAAAAAAAGAAGGAAACAAGTGTTAATTAATATCTTATTCAAATTCTGCTGGCATTTCCTTTCCTTTAGCAATTCCATTCAATGAGTGTTTGCGACCAATCCCTTTTTGTACTCTGTAGACAAAATGGACACAGTGTTGAGGGTTATTCTAATAGATGTCCTAAAATTGCACTGTGTTTCGATCAAATTGCTCAGGAAATTTTATTTGTATTCCTGTGTTAGATAGATTTCTTTCCTAACAGTGGTGACTCAAACTGACTTTCTTATTTTAAATAAGAAATTTAGCTCAGGTTAAGAAAATGGATCTTCATTTAAAGTAAAATGGCTGTAAACCCCAATCTATCATCTGGATCTATTATAAGCAGCAATAATTCTGATGGTATTAAAAGGCTTTTGAACATTTTTTTTTTTTTCAAAGAGGCATGATAGGAAAAAAAATACTTTTTTAATTAACTTGATCTTGGAGATCATAAGGAATGAGTTAAGTTGTCACTAATAACAGTAAAATATCAAGACTTCAAAAAAAATCAGTTGAGTGTTTTAAACTTTTTGAAGATAACATTTTTTTTGCTATTGTAGAAGTAATCTATGATCTCTTGATCCCTAGTATAACACATCAGAAAATACTTTCAAATATAAGTAAAAACACTGAGTAAGTGTCTGTCTTGATATAGAGGTGCTGTTTTGCTGGGCACTGAAGTTATTCAGTCATTCAGCAATTGGATATTTATGAAGTAGTAGATGTGCTGTTGCATGCTTTAAAAAGATAATGTCTTCTGTTTTGCACTTGTCTTTTAACGAGTTTCGTGTTTTATACCCCAATCAGCAGCACTAAGAAGTAGTTACTGTTTATGAATATGTTTATGTTTACATTGACGATTATAATTCACAGTTAAGTTAAATAAACATTTGCAAGAGTAGTACTTTGCAGAGTTTTAATGCAATAAACATGCAAAAACAAATTATACTTCTTTTTTTATAGGTGGGATACTAAAAATACAAAGAGTATGACCTCATGAACTTGCATTTGATGCTTAAAATCAAAAAGACTGCAGAATTAAGAATGGAAACCAGTCCTTCAGGTAGGTAAAAATTTTCTTCAGCATGTAGCTATTGTATCTTTCTCAAAGCAGAACATAAGACTCAATTTCTGACTACATTTGCCTAAATTGTACAGAACAGTCATTAAGGCAAAGTTATTTTTCTTGTGGAAGCAAATATGGACATTCAGCTCATACAGGAGCACTCCTGTCAGAGTGGTGCTTGACAGGAATGTAGACATTTATTGAAATGGGCTATCTGAAACATCCAGAACTTTGGGGTAGGGAAGAAAAGCATGAGATCATGATTCATCTTGCAGTAACCTGTCTGAGCAAAAGACATCTGTTATTTATTCATTTCTTTTCCTTAGCGTTGGTTGCTTCAATCAATTCTGATAGTTTTCCTACCTCTGCATCCCAAACGAGTAAATCATGAGTCCAACAGCACAACGTGTGGTATTATCAGCAGTGGTAAAATCAGAAACTGTCATGCTCTTATCAAAGTGCGACAAGTGCTTTTCAAAATAAACATAATGTTGTTAATATACGGGTATTCTCATCAGCCATGGAGGGTCAAACTTGATAGCCTGTAAAACACTTTGATCTCTCTGTGTATATTAATAGGTTTCTTAGCCTATTCTCAACTCCAGGGCTTAGAAGCAGAGCATTTATGAGGGCAGAGGAACTGTTAAATTATCTTCTCTGATCTCCCGTGGTCCTATTCCATAAAGAGTGATTTTTAATGAAATCTAAGGGGGCCAAATATATTTTCAAAACTAGAAAATATCTGAAGACAAACAGCTGCAGACATATTTTTTAAACTTTTTATATTTTACAAAGATAAAATATAAATTTTAAAAATTTTTAAAGGAAAATATTTCCATTTTTAATTTCAAAACCAAAAAAATCCTTAATTAAAGTAACAACAGAAGGAAAAATGTAGAGAGTTCACAAAAAGCAGGATTTTTTTTACTGGCTGGAATTGCATACTTTGGATTGTCCCAAATCTACATTTCTAAGGACAGGCAGAGAATGTAGAACAGAGGAAATCTGTTTAGTTTCTAGTAGGAACTCAAGTCAAATCACAGAAAATTATACTTCATCTTATTTAATTTAGTTAACTGATGAATTAAAAGATGACTGGTATTTGATTATTGTTATAGGAGATGTAGTTACCTATTGTGTATTTGAGACATCAAAGGAGGGTATTCACAGCTTCCTTCTAGTTTGTTAGAGTGATTAATTACACTTGCTGTAGTGAATTTTGTACCCAGCATATTATTCTTTCTCATTTGAATGTATTTGTGAGTGTATGTGTCTATGTAGAAAACATAAATACAGTAATTCACTATGCTTAGGTTCTGACATGACCTGTGCTGTTGTATAACCTTGAAACATTTTACCATTCACAACACTTTTATCCATTTTTCCTTTCCTTTCCTTTCCTTTCCTTTCCTTTCCTTCCCTTCCCTTCCCTTCCCTCTTTCTTAATCATCTTAGTATACTTGTTGTCTGTTAGGAATCATTTCACCCAAAGAATTTACTTAGTATCTCATTCTATTCCATCTTTATAGGTATAATTCCTATTCTACTGTAGCATTTATCAGTCCAAAATAGTAAGGTCCTTAGTATTTTCTCTAGAAATATAACTGCTAATACCTTACTTATATCTTACCCTCAGAAAGTTCTATTGCATACTTCGTTTAATAGTACTCAAACTGATCAAAACCTGAGTTTCCATTCCATTTTTTCATTATTCTATCTCCTATCCCTTCCAACTTGTTTATGGCAAGATCACTTCTTCAGACTTGGATTATACATAGGTTTTCACTTTCTTTCTGCATTTTCTGCTGAAAAATTTCCATTCACCATACACTAGGACACAACTATCTACACTTGTTTATTCAACTAAAACTGATGACAGTAAATTTATGGCATGTACTTTTGCACCCAAAGCTATATAATAACAAGCTGAGAATGGCTTAGATGTCGTCAAGGGCAAATAGAGTTTCAAGAGCAGTACTGTGTATGGTGCTATCATATCATTGCACATTATTTGCTGGACTTGGAGATGTACAGCAAGAACAGAAGAAGGGTTATTTCTGAAGCACCCATGCCTATTCCAAGAGTCAACAGTTTGGAAATAATCACAGTAAGAGAAGACAGTGGATTTTTTTTTTTTTCTGTCTGAATATCAGACATAGAATCATAGAATCATAGAATCATAGAACAGCTTTTGTTGGAAGAGACCTTCAAAGCCATCAAGTCCAACCTTTGTCCTACCCCTATCAACACCACTAAACCATGTACCTCAGCACAACATCTACCTGTCTTTTAAACATGTTCAGAGATGGCGACCCAACCACCTCCCTGAGCAGGCTGTTCCAATGCCTGACAACCCTTTGAGTAAAGAAATTCTTCCTAATAACCAGCCTGAATCTCCCCTCGTGCAACTTAAGGTCATTTCCTCTTGTCCTATAACTTTCTAGTAGGGAGAACAGACCAACCCCCGCCTCGCTACAACCTCCTTTCAGGTAGTTGTAGAGAGCGAGAAGGATCTCCCCTTAATCTCCTCCAGGCTAAACCGACCCAGATCCCTCAGCCTTTCCTCCTATGACACATGCTCCAAATCCTTTACCACCTTGGTAGCCCGCCTCTGTACCTGATCATAGGATCATAGGATGCATTGTGTTAGGAGCAGGGACATCTTTAACTAGATCAGGTTGCTCAGAGCCCCACCAAGCCTGACCTTGCATGTTTCCAGGGATGAGGTCTCCATCACCTCTCTGGGCAACTTGTTCCAGTGTTGCACCACCCTCATAGTAAAGAACTCCTTCCTAATGTCTAACCTAAATCTATCTTGCTCTAGTTTAAAACCATTGTCCCTAATCCTATAGCTACACACACTGTTGTAATCAGTCTCTCCCCAGCTTTTCTGTAGGCCCCCTTCATGTACTGGAAGGCTGCTATAAGGTCTTCCTGGAGTCTTCTCTTCTCCAGGCAAAACAGCCCCAATGCTCTCAGCCTGTCTTTGTAGGATAAGTGCTCCAGTCCTTTGATCATTTTTGTGGCCCTTCTTTGGACCCACTCCAACAGGTCCGTATTTGCCTTGTGTTGAGGCCTCCATAGCTGAATACGGTGTTGCAGGTGAGGTCTCACTAGAGCAGTGTAGAGGGGCAGAATCACCTCTCCGGATTTGCTGGCCATGCTTCTTTTCATGCAGCCCAGGATGTGATTTGCCTTCTGGGCTGCAAGCACACATTGGTGGCCCATGTCCAGCTTTTTATCCACCAGGACCCTCGAGTCCTATTCCTTGGGGCTGCTCTCTATCACATCTTCCCCCAGCCTGTACTAATAATAAGGATTGTCCCAAACCAGGTGCAGGACCTTGCACTTGGCCTTGTAGAACCTCATGAGTTTCACATGGGTCCATTTCTCCAACTTTTCCAGGTCTCTCTGGATGACATCCCATCCCTCTGGCATGTTGACCACACCATTCAGCTTGGTGTCATCAGGAAACTTTTTGAGAGTGCACTCAATCCCACTGTCTATATGATTGATGAAGATATTAAACAGCACTTGTCCTGGTACGGACCCCTGAGAGACACCACTTAACACCTATCTCCATCTGTACTTCTGGGTACAACCAACCAACCAATTCCTTATCCACTGAGCAATCCAGTCATCAAAGCCACGTGTCTCCAACTAAGAGAGAAGGATGTTGTGGGATGCTGTGTCAAAGGCCTTGCATTATGATTGATGAAGATATTAAACAGCACTTGTCCTGGTACGGACCCCTGAGAGACACCACTTAACACCTATCTCCATCTGTACTTCTGGGTACAACCAACCAACCAATTCCTTATCCACTGAGCAATCCAGTCATCAAAGCCACGTGTCTCCAACTAAGAGAGAAGGATGTTGTGGGATGCTGTGTCAAAGGCCTTGCATAAGTCCAGGTAGATGACATCCATTGCTCTTTCCTTGTCCACTGATGTAATCCCTCTACTGTAGAAAGCCACTAGATTGGACAGGCAGGACTTGCCCTTGTCAAAGAAGTTTTGACTGTCTCTGTCCTCCATGTGCCTTAGCAGAGCCTCTAGGAGGATCTGTTCCATGATCTTCCCAGGCACAGATGTGAGGCTACCAGGTCGGTAGTTTGCGAGGTCCTTCTTTCTACCCTTATTGTAAATGTTTACTTTCTATTTACAACACCATATTTAACTCTTGAAAGTACTTGTGAGAGGACAACATATGTTGTGCCAATTGGAAAAAAAATTATAAAATATAA
>NW_009731311.1:3958-4267 GCF_000703405.1 Apaloderma vittatum | reverse complement strand
CAGGAATCTTTTAATCCTACTGTAACAGACAAACGAAAACATCTATTTTAACCTGAGGTCAGGAGAATAACAATATTTAATTAAGCCTCAGCCGAGAGGCCTCAATCTGAGCAGTTACTTTGGCTGTTAAAACCTTAGTGCGGACTCTGTACTCACGTCTTTACCTTGGGTCTAGGGTTGTTAGTACAGCTGCATGGATTTGCCACTCGATGTCCCTCTCTTCACCCACTGACTGCAGGGAATTCTGTCTAAAATCTTGGGCTTCTTCAGGTTTCTTCAGCTCCAGGTAAGATCAGCCTATTTCATGGA
>NW_009731311.1:0-3699 GCF_000703405.1 Apaloderma vittatum | reverse complement strand
TTTTTCCCGATACAGTCTGCGCTCACTTCAGCCTTCTGTGTTTTCCCTGGTGCCCACTTTTCAGGTGAAGTGTTGAGAAGCGAAGGTAAAGGACCAACATCAGACTGAAATTTGTAAGATCGAGGGTTTTGTCTACATCTGTTGCAGCTGACGCCCCATGAGACACAGGAGAAAATGGTTTAGATTTGTCTTTGATTTTTTTTTTGATTGGTGCAAAACTGTCTATCCTTGTGAAAGTCTTTCCACTTCTCTTTGCCTGGGTTTCCCTTTGTTGCCTTGTGGATCCCACACAAGTCCCCTACCAGCTCCTGGGTCCCTGACCCAAAGAGATGATTTCTGTCCAAAAAGAAGGGAAGACCCAAAAATGCATCTGCAGTGTGTTTACAGGCCCTTCTTCCTGCGCTCTGAATGAGCCTTTGCCACACTCTGGAGGCAGATTAGCTCCTGGATGTGCTTGTAGCAGCATAAAACGACAACTCCTCAGTTTTCTGGATACCCAGCCTGAACCCCCGTTGGTCTGGGCGTACTCTGTTGCCTCAGTGACAAAACACTAATGCAAATTCAAAGCCATCCATGGTATATTGCAACTTTTTGGTAAAGGCCCTAAAAGGACAGTTGGAAGAAAAAAAAGAGAGAAAGAGAAAACAACAGAAGGAAAGGTTCAGAGATCTGATCTCAGTTAATCAGCTGCTGGGCAGAAGTGAGAGCCCTGTGCTATCGCAATCTGCCTGCAGTAAAATATCATCCTGAAGCTCTTCCTAGGTTGCTGCCTGAGCACCTCTATTTCTCTGGGAGAAATAAACCTGGCGAGGGTGTGTTTGAAGCTTTAGTTAGCTGGTTGTCCCCAATATCGTCTGCTGGACGGCTCAGAGTTTCACCAATAACTGCCCAGACTCTTACCACTTCTTCACCTAGCCAAAGGTTTTGCCATTTTCAAGAGAAGCTTCAGCATCTCTCAGGGTATTTGTTGTCTCCGAGTCCCGGGTGACGCTCTGAGCAGGCAGCCAGGCGCTCCTTGTCATTCGGAAACTTCTTGAGGTCCTTTGGGAGCTTCTCAAGCTTTGGGAGCTTTCAGGAGTTCTTCGATTCACTCCAGGTCTTCTCGAGGTGCTCTAGAAAGTTCTCAATGAGCTTCGCTAAGTCCTTAATGGTCTTCAGAACCTCCCTGAGGAATTTCAGCACCTTTTCAAAGTTGCCCATGGGTTCTTGAGGCACCTCAGAAGCTTCTGAAAGTCCTTTGGGGTCTTCTCAAGGGCCCTCAGGAGCTTCTCAAGGTCCTTCAGGAGCTGAGAGCTTTTGTTCTGTCTGTTCGCTGTGGAAAATTAATTAATATTTCTGCACGGCCCTTGAGACTCGTGGTTCGTCGGGGAATTACGGTTCTAAATCTCTCCTCCTCCTCTGAGCTCGGAGCGGGAGGAGACGATCCCAAAGCAGGGAAATGTGGCCTCGAGGAGGGTGAACCCATCCCCAAATGGGGTGGGAGGCGATAATTAACTAATTAATTGCTAATTAATTGCGACCCTGAGGCCAATAGGCCCAAACTTAAGCTGGCCTCTAGGTGAACCTCCCAAATCAACAATATATCTAAGATGCACAATATTAATTACTTATTTAATATGCTAATAATCTATTTTAGCACTAATATATATATATTTAAAAAGTGAACTTTCATGTATGAGGGTAACTGATGTTTTTTTCATTATTTAGAGGCCTAGTGCAAGGCCAAGAAGCCTGACGCTGGGCCTCGTCGAGAAATACGCGGTTAAAGCCAAAAATCGATGGAAAAAGTGAAAAGTGAAACTAGATATTACAGCTCACATCAATAGGGAGGGGGACACCGAAGATTTTTTCAGAGGAGGATCCTCCGAGCTCAGGCCACAGCCCGCAGGATTTAGTAAGATGTTTTTAAAGGGTTTAACTCATCAGTAAGCTGGGAAATGGCCAAAAAATGGGACTTTAAATAATAAAAATAACACTCGGCAACGTTTAACATCGGTTTGGTGTCGGGAAAAGGGTTTGATTTGTTGTGAAATCATTCCCAGGCTTGATTAAAGCAAATCGACACTGAGGATCCCGACACCATTTTTCAAACAAAAAACTCACCACAATGGCTTCTGGTTGCCCAGTTAATGCACTTTTTTTTCATGCTAATTAGTGGAAAAAAGAAAAATGGGTCTCGCCACAGAGCACCTTTTCTAGGAACTAGGAAGAGCGAGAAAAGAAAGTGATGGGAGAACAAAAATTTTCACCCATGATGAAGAAATCTTCCAGCCAATTAGTACACGAGAAAATAAGAAAACATGTGCCCCAGGGACAATTAAATTGATATTTTAAAAGTTTTAACAAGCTGTTCCTCTTTGGGGGTGTTTGGAGCCAGACCGGAGCCAGACTGGTGAAAAAATCTTCGTTTTGGAGACAAGGAGACTCAAAAAATATCACAAGTCGTTTGCAAAAGGCAGAAACCAGTCAAATCGGGCGTGTTCGTATTAATGATGTTCTGACATACACAAGTTGTGGTACTGCAATGTAGTTCCAGTACACAGATTTGGTTTGTTTGGAGTTTTCTCGGTTCCTATTTTTGGTGACGTGCTCCCTGACTGTAGCTCTCTGCTTTCCTCTCCCTTGTCCTCCTCCCTCAGCAGAGAAAAAAAACCCCAAACACCACAAAACTGAAAGAGAAAGAAAAAAGAGCAGAGGCACAGAGGTTGGTCAGAGGTGTGTCTGATTTCCACTGGCTCCCGAAGTTTTCCAAGAGTCATTTTTCCTCCCCGATTCTGAAAAGCCTGCCAGGCTCAACCCCCTGCTGGTGGTTCCACTCAGCCTCGGGGATTCAAGACAGCCTCGTCAGGGAAAGAAGGACAATCTTGCGGTTCTGAAGGACTCTCCCATTTCCATGGAACTCTACCCAGCACAGGGGGAGCTTGGTGAGCTGGTCGGGACTCTAGACCCTTCAGAAGGACCTTGGGGGGCTCATGAAGAGCTTCACAAAGATTTTGAGGAGCCTCCTCCAGTGCTGGGGGAGCTCAGTGGGGTGGTTGGACCTGAAGACACTTTGGAAGGACCTCAAGGAGCTCCTGAAGGGCTTCAAGAAGCTTTTGAGGAACCTCAAGAAGCGTCGGAGGACTCCATAAAAGTTCTGGAGATCCTCAAGAAGTCTCTGAGGATTGTCAGGCTCCTCTTGGTGGCCAACAGGTATGTGAAGCCCCTCCAGAAATGTACAGCGCCCCTCCTGAAGTATCTAAAGCCCCTTCTGAAGTATGTGGAGCCCTTCAAGAAATACATAGAGCCCTTCCTGAAGTATATGAAGCCCTTCAGGAAGTACACAGCGCACTTTGTGAAGTATCTGGGGCTCTTCGTGATGGCTACGAAGCCCTTAGAAAAGCATCTGGAGCCCTTCAGGAAGTTCATGGAGCCCTTCAAGGAGAAGTTTGTGGAGCCCTTCAAGAAGTTCTTGGAGCCCCTCAAGAAGAAGTTCATGGAGCCCCTCAAGAAAAAGTTCATGGAGCCCTTCAAGAAAAAGTTCATGGAGCCCTTCAAGAAAAAGTTCATGGAGCCCTTCAAGAAGTTTGTGGAGCCCACCCTGAAGTTTGTGGAGCCTGTCCTGAAGTTTCTGGAGCCCTTCCGGCAGGTGCTGGAGCCCTTTGTGAAGCTCTTGGAGGCCCTTGAGATGTTTGTGGGCGGCCAGGCGAAACCCCCTGA
>NW_009731310.1:54260-85947 GCF_000703405.1 Apaloderma vittatum | reverse complement strand
TCCTGCCTTCCAGCAGATTGACACTTCTGCTCAATTTTGTGTCAGCTGTGAACTTGCTGAGGGTGCATTCGATCCCCTCATCCAGGTCATTGATAAAGACATTAAATAAGACTGGCCCCAAAACTGAGCCCTGAGGGACTCCACTGGTGACCGGTCGCCAACTTGATTTAACCCCATTTACCACGACTCTCTGGGCTCGGCCATCCAGCCAGTTTTTAACCCAGCGAAGAGTCCACCTGTCTAAGCCAAAGAAATACAAAATCCAACTCATTTCATTGGGCTTCCTGTTTATACTTGTATTTTCAAACCTACACACGTGCAAATGGAGTATCTGAGGGACCAAATTATTACTATGCTTTAAAAAAGGGGGCAATCTGGCAGGTGAAAGACGGTGCCCACTGCAAGGAACGTATAATTTGAAGAAGTGAGGCAAACAAATAATACCAGAAGAAAGAGAAACAGGAGGAAGAGGCATGTGATGAAACCTGGTTCAGCAACATTGCTGTAAGAGAACACTTCTTGGCTCCCAGGTCCAGCAATCTGCTGCTTTTTGGATTCCTGAAACCAACTTCACCCTTTACTAGTTTGAAAAGGCCTTTATTTAGAGTGGAAAAAAAGAGTATTTAAAAAGCCTTCCACCTCTGTATGTTTTGGAATACTGAAACACATGGAAAAAACAAGTTTTCATTTTCACTAGACCAGAAATATTTCAAGGTATGTTAATAAATATTTCAAAAAGAAAGACAAGTCGTCTTTCATGAATGGGCTCATTTTTAAACCTACAGAACTTCAGACAAATACCTGAACTTTCAGACCACCAAATCATGTTCCACATGGTGTTTTGACTATCACTGATTCGCCCAAATCGTGGTGGGGAACTCACTCCTAAACTTTCCTGTAGATCTAAGGGTGTTAATACTATTAGTGTGTCTGTCTGCTTAATTTTCCTGCCGAATGGCTGTCTCAGATTTTCACTATTTAGCTTTAGCATTGGAAGAAGACCAGGCAAAGGGGATCGATCTCATTGGAAAAAAGATTTTTAAACTGATTTAAACTATCAAGGGCACAGAGGACAGCGCAGCTGTCAGTAAGTTACAAAAACAAGTCTTATTTGAAATCCTTAGCTCTAAGCCATTTAAATGTCAGCAGAGAAAAGCTTATTCTGCAAACCAAGACAGCATCACCCAGAGCTGGCTTTGCGCTGGATGCTGTCAGCTGTCAGACTCTGCTGACCTGTAACTCTCGGGTGAACGGAACATTATGAACATCTGTTGCCTCTGTTGCTCTACAGATGGATCAGTTACATGTGACAACAGGAGTGACACTTCCTCATGTCTACAGGAAGCATGACTGCAGATATAACAAGTTAAGTCCTTTGGGGTCTCAGAGACTTTTACAGAAAGCACCAAGGAAAAGCCATTACCGCACAACTCCATCTCCGGAATCGGTGATTTCAATTTAATATACTGGCAGTCATGCCAGACTCGATGCATCTCAATTAATTTTTGGGGGGGAAAACCCCAAGAACAGCAAAAAGTTATGCCTGCATTCTATGTACCTTTATTTTATTAAAAGAAGAACAAACCCTTGAGACTGAATAATAAATGTGATGGCTTGATTCAATCCACTATTATGGCCGTGCTCCCAGTGGTTTGTAGCATGGTATAAAAAACAAGCATCAGTCACAACCATTTCATCGTGGAAAGGTGTAAAACCTTACCAGAATACAAGAAAAATACCTAATTGGTTTTGATTTTGGTACTGGAAATAGAAAGTCATCTTCTGGTTTGGTTTTACTCTTTTGCTTACGGCATCGGGTGCCAGCTTTGTGTCTCGCAGCTTGATGTTCACCTGACCAAGCAGCTCCTCTCCAGTGCTGCTGCTTCTGTTTCTTCCGCGGTGCCAGAGCAAAGCTTCCATCTGCCCCATCCTTCACCTTCATGTGACATCCTGAACACCAGAGTCACGCGGTGTTACAGCTAACTTCTCTACATTAATAACAAAACACCAGAGCAGTAGAGAAAAAGGGAGTTTTTGTGCTCAAGACACAAGACGAATTCAGACAGAAGGTACTGAGTAAAGGATACCTGAATTTGCAAGTCAAAGTCACAGCAAGAAAGGATCATGAAGTAAGCATTTACTATTAATATTAAAGAAAAATTGAAATGGTGATAAATTGAGGTGGTGGGGGAGCGTGCATTTTTGTCCTGAAGATTTGCTTCTTTTTTTTTTTGCCAGTAGAGTCATTAAAAAGCACAGCACTAACCACTTCAGAAATTTCAACTTTTTCTAATAGCTAAAGCAAAGCCACACAGGTAGGATTCAAGAGAGAACACGCTGACTATGCTTCATGCTTATCTACCATGCTTGCTTGACAGGTACCGCATGAAGCCGGGCTGCTATTTGACTCTGAGAGGTAACAGTAACTGATGAAGCTCTATTACACCTCTGCAGCTTGATAAACATTTTAATTCCAGATCCTCTCACTCATTTCTTTGCACAAGGTCTGTTTACTCAGGCTTCCTATGCCAAGGGGTGAATCTCAAATGTCTTTAGAAAAAGGTTAAGGGTGGCGAATCCGCAAAGTAGCAAAATTAAACAAACGTCTACGTATCTTTCCTTCTCACATGAAATAGGTCAGGTTTTTGAATATATGCCACTGAGGGCTCACCTAAATGCTGAAGTGGGGCTGCAGCCTCCCTGTAAGTCAGGGGTGGACACGTCGCTGGGTCACGGTTCCTGAAGTGCGTGACCAAGTACTAGAAATCTATAGGAACGTATCATAATTGTAACACACTTCTGCACTGAAAAATCTCCTTGGTAAGTAAAGGATTTAGAAATGTATTTTCAAATAAGACGCCAAATCAAACCCTCAAAAGGATTTCTTCTAAGAGTCTTTAAAAGAAAAAAAATCCTCGACTATAAAGACTTAAAAATTCACACAGCTACTAAAAAATCTTAGTTACTAAGAAATCTTAGAAGCCTACAAGCTATAAAAACAACATGTATTACATCACATGCTCATCCTTCAATTAACTTGTGATTTTCAATAGCAAAAATCAAGTGCTTTGATCTAAACAGCAGCTACAAAAAAACAGCTATTAAGTCTCTTCTCCCCGAAAAGCGATGATTAACATTTAATTGCCTATTTTCACTTCTCAGAGCTGCTCCTTCATAATTAACACATGTTCAGGTAATTTAAGTTCTAGCCCACGACATTCTGCTTCATTACAAAGCTAAGTGAAAACACTGACAAGCAGCTTGGCTTTGAAGCATCCCGGCCCTGCGTTACCGCGCGGATACGGCTGCTCTCGCGGACGACGCAGCGTAGCGTACGCTGCAAAAAGTTCCTCCTTAGAAAATGCACTACAGAGGCAGCGCAGCCACGGTCTTGGGAAAGTCAATAGCCAAGTGAGTGGAAAAATTTGCCTAAATATCCAGCTTTATAAATAAACTCGTCTCTTTTTTTTTTTAATTATTATTTTATTTAACGAGTCTTACCTGACACAGAGACTGTGTGTGACCTTACTCCTTGCTTCTCATTGTTGGCCAGCCTGCAAAAGAGAGGTTGGAAGCGCTGAATGCTGTACATTCTTCACGGGCACATACGCTGGGAATTCATCCGAACAGGGCACCGACTGTAATTAGCGGGGCCAGCCCACTTCCCGCAGGGACAGATTTTGCAAGGGGGAGGGAGGGGTGAGTCAGAAAGGAATCTACCATTTCCAACCCATCTCGGGGAGTAAGAGCGGAGAGAACACGTTACCGTTTCAATTAGCGTCCTGAACCACGACAACAGAGCAAATGTAAAGGGAAAAAACAAAACCTAAGTTTTCCAAGCTTTTAAGATCCATCTGGGAACTTTGTCGAAATGTGTAATTTATTTACGGGTGCTTCTACTTACTGTACCATTTACTGGAAATAAAAGCGTGGAGATTTTGTCTGACTTACCCTGTACAACAAATTTAAATCGACTCACATACCAAGTAAATCAAGAAAAACAATTAAATTTAAATGCAGTCCGCTATACATGTTCATTAGTAACAGAAATTACAAGGAATTCTTCTGAAATTTTTTTTTAATGCACAAACATAAGCATAGTTTTAATTCTAAGACAGCAAAAGCACTGCACTTTGAAATTTCATCTGGCAAAGGCAAATCTTTCCACGTGTAGGACGGCTTTGGCTAGTAGTTTTAAACGACAAAAGCCCATTCCCCTGCTACCAGGATAAGAGCATATGTGGTGCCTCAGTTTAAACAGACTCAAAAGTACAAATTTAGTTTTGGTAAACTGTCCCAAAAATGTCAAGAAGCTTTTCCTTCAAACCTTATTTTATTCAAGAAAGCCCTACAAATAAAGAAAGCATAAACGATTATAAATTAGAAGAGTATTTCGTGTTTCTCTGTTGCATCAATTTATGTAAAAGCAAATTTTTTCCTTCTGTATGAGGGCACATTATGTTTACCAATTTTACTATTTCCAGCCTCGACTATAATTTCCTTTTCCTCCCCGCATTGCAACTCCTCTCTTTCTGCGCCATGAGAATGCTACCTGGCTAGTGACGACTGCCGCAGCACCTGTGAAGGAAGAGCAATCACTAGCACGTAAGCTGACTGCAGATTCAGGAACAAACTGTGTTCCATCCTCCATCCAATAATTAAAAAAGTAATAATAACAATATTTGGGACTTCTTCCAGAAAACAAAGAAGAAACAGAAGGAGGTGGCTGAGTTAAAGCAGGTACAATCCCTAGGTCTGAAGGCATCTATAGAGAAAGCAGCTTAGAGGAAAAAAAAAAACAAAAAAAAACAATAAATGAAAAAAAGTGGCTTGGTTAAAGGACTGAAGTTTAGGAGACCACAAGAAGAAACTGCCCACGGAAAGGTGAGACAACCGTGGCAACTCTCCAGACAGGACGGAGCCCGAGTCGCTGGCCCCGGGAGCGCGCAGGATCAGCGGAAGAATTACCAGGCTCACCTACCGCTGCGCTACGGACTGCCCGCTCCAACCATTTAAGAAGTATTCTTAGTTCAAAGAGAGATAGATTAGAAATTTTATTTACCTTAAAGCTGGGGAAGGAGAAAAACGCAAAGAGTTCAGAAATACTAGAGGCAGACAGCATGTTTCGACCTCCCTTAGAGACAGTAATACCATCAAACTAGCCAGAGTAAAAAAAAAAGCAACTCTATTTGTCTGAATTAGATAAACATTTTCTCCAAATTACATTTGGAGAAGATTGTTTTCACACTGCTAATTTTAAAATAATAGATTTACAAGTATTTGCTTTGTAAATCGAATTCTTTCTTTATCTCAACTCAGACTGGCCGCTCATTAAGGAAACATTATTAACAAAAGGTATGATAGGAGAGAAAAACATTTTCTGCATGTCACATAAGCAGAAAAGGGGATAAACAGAAAAAGCAAGAAGACAGATGAACTCACAGATCAAAATCACAATTTAAAAACTGTTTAGCATCACTCCTATAACTAAATGTCCTCATGGACTCAAAATAAATAGCCTGAATTCCAGTCAAGAATTTTGCAAAAAAAATTCCTTTGCTGCTGTCAAGTATGTCAAATATACTGATGCATTATGCATTTTTTCCCCAGATTTTACTTCTGATACCTTTATAGTTTAACACTGCAGTCAAGTAATTTATGCCCCACAGTCCCAAATCACCACCTTCTACTTGTCCTAGAATCCAAAAGCAACAATAAAAATCAAACATGTACAAAATGTCCCAAAGCATCACTAAACTATTTTTCAAAACATTTTTTTTTTTAGTATATAAGAAAAGAAAGCATAAAACTTACTTTGGTATTGACGGTAAAGCTCTTTCACCTTCTGTGTAAACAAGAAGAGAACAGGATTACAATTTTTTCAAGTTTCCAAACGACAAGCAATATCCACATGCCTGAAACAATAATCCTCACAGAATCTTCAGGAAACTCAGGCTGATTCAACAGACTGTTCTGTACATATATTAAAAGCAACGTAACTCCCTCTAACCAGTGATACAGACCTTTTGGCAAACTCTTATCTGAGAAAACAACGCGTAGAGAATATAAAAGTTCTTTTTTTATTCTAAACAAATAACTCTGATAAATCACTTGCAGAAGGTATGACAGTATCTCATCTCTCTAGGAAGAAAAAGCTTTCCTTTTTATCTCCAAGATGTGCTAAGTGCTAACACATAAATAACAACTGAAGCCTTACTTCCAAGTAAGACAATGGAAATAAATCATTAAAGCACATAACTTATCATACTGATTTCACCTCTGGTTAAGATTATACAACAGCAGCGCTTAGCAGCCAGAGGTGAAGTCAGCTTCTTGTAACCCATCTTAAAGTCCTGCCCAGTCTTCCTTTGATAATGGTGTTGTGTATTGAAGTTTAAAGGTAAATATTCAAGGTGGTTTTTTTTTCCCCGAAGGACTTGATGAGACACTTGGTATCCACGTGAGAGGGACAATGGGGAAGTTACTAATCCTTTACTAAACCACCAGTGATTCACAGTAGAATGGAGCACGGTGGGTAATTAAAATGGGTTTCACTCTCCAAACCACTGTAGCACTGATAAAGTGACCTGAAAATCTACACTTTTAGAAAATGGTTATGTGTACTGTTTACACGAAATCATGTGAATTCTGAAGTTCCAAACATTACAGAATGTAATGTCTACCTCTGTGTACCACGTGACTGAGCAGAGAAATGCCCGATACCCAGAAGCCGTGCAAACTACAGTATTTTGTTACTTTTTTTTTTCTGCTGTCTAAAGATAGAACCCCACCACTTGGCTCACCAGCCTAGGTCTGGTGTGATCTGTCTGATGGGGGCTGTTGAAAAGGAAGACGCAGGAAAGAAAGGAAAAAAGACGCTGTGGTTTGGAAGATGACCTAGAGCAGCTCAGCAAAGTGACTCTTGAGCGAGCACGTGGAACGTGACTATACAAGAGGCATGAGGTGGGAGAGAAAGGTTGTTGTGATATGCTACTGTAAATCATACCTTTGGGAGCAGGAAACAACAGGCGAAGATCTTTAAAGGCAGTGTGGAGTGACAAGGTGAGATCACAGGCATGAAGGTGACAACCTGTCAGTGAAAGACTGGGGGGAGTTGGTACCCCAAAAAGAGAGACTAATAGGCAATGAAGGATTCACACTGGATGGAACTGGGCAAGAGACACCAAGCCTAGAGCAAGAGGCGGAGGAGTGCTGCCCACTACAACGCAAGCCTCCCCAGGGTTGTGTAAGAGCCTTAAATTGCACCTGTCAGCCCTTGTTCGTGAAAGCATCCCGTGCTCTAGTTTCCATCAAGCTATGCTGCTGCTCCTACATTTGGTAATGGATTTAATGGTTTAGGTGTTGCTGACGAATCATGTCGTACTGCTACATTACACCTGCAGTCTGTTGGTTCTAAAGCTATGGAAAGCAAAACAAGCACACAAACCTCTGTGTTAAAAGAACTTTTTAAATGGCATGGTTAGCTTCATCATTCCATATTTTCAGATCAAGCTAATGGGTGTACAATTAATAAGCCACTTATTCAGAATAATTTTCCTTGCTCTTTAACACCTAGCTTCATCACATATTAACTGAATACTATTCAAATTGTATTCTAAAGATGGAATTTTAATATCCTGTACGGTGTTTTTTGTGTGTGGAGCACATCAGTATCATATTTGGGGACTTCAGAACCACCAGTGAATGGTTTTGGAACAATCGCAGAGCCACGCTTCCTACATTCAACATACTGAGCTCAGCTGCAGATGAGACTGTTTCTCTCTCCTACAACCGTAGATTCCAACCTCTTAACAGAGCGAGAAATGCCAGAGGTGGTAACTGAAGTCAATTCGTACTTATTAAAAGAGATAAAGATAGAATCTAACTTTCCAGTGCAGTGTTAAATTTCCTCAACGATGAGAATACGGTTCAATTCCTCAAGTCCCTACTTCACTTACTGAGCAGCTTCTCACCAGTGCAAAATGTAAAGCAAGGATCGGAATAAAAATCTTTCATAACAAAATTCTGATTCCATCTTAATAGTAAACCCCATTCTACACATTTTGTGAGATAAGGAAAAAGTGAATGGAAGTGGCATTATGTAGTTACTTGAGGAGTAGAAGCATGCTGTAGTTAGGAAGTAGAAAGGAGCACACAGCACCTCTCAAGTCACAATCCGATGTATCCATTTACCAGCTACACAGACAACATCTCTCTTTGGGCTGCCAGAGGTACGTGTCAGGTGAAGGGCCAGATATGGACAGGGAAATTTCAATAAGCAAGCATATGTAGAAAAAAGGAAAAACACAGCCAGAAATAAAAAACTATTATTAAGCAGTATTTGAGTTGCTTCCCGTTTCACTGGAGAATACTCAAGAAAATGGAACTGCTGCTGAAACGGAGTATCAAAGCTGATCTTACAGACGCCTACGGGCTCCCTGGATACAAACTGCTCACTTCAGGCAGTGGTTCCCGAGTTGGTGCTCATCCGTTTCCAGCTTATATCATCCGTTTCCAGCTTATATCCCAAACAAAAGACCAAATATTCATCAGGACCCTCGTAGGTCTGAAGCCAAAATTCAGTACTAACAGCATGACGGCAAAAGCATATGTTGTTTTTTCACAAGTTGAAACCCACAGCACTTTGCCCACTTCTATATTCAGTTAAAAAACACGGGACGTGCATGACTGCATCGGGGCGTCTGTGCCCAGGCGCTGGCAGGGCAGCCTCTGTGAGCTGGGGATGTCAGAGGGCCGGGGAACCGGTTTGGGAAAGGGGCAAAAACAGCCCCAGCAGAGGAGGATGAAGCCCAGGACGGAGCCCGAGGTCAGAGGAGGAGGAGGGCAGGAGGCACGGCTGGCCCGGAGCAGGGATCCCATGCAGCCCTGGAGAGACCCCTCTCCCCTCTGGAGCCATGGAGAGCCTAGGCGGGAGCAGGCTGTGCCTGAAGGACGGCAGCCCGGGGAAGGGCGCTCTGGGGCAGGGAGATGGGGCAGCAGGGAGGAGTGGCCGGGAGAGAGAGGCTGGGGTGGGCTGGCCCCAACTCCCAGCCCCAGCACCTTGAACGGGGGAAGCAGGGAAGATGGGACTGGGGGAGAGCCTTGGGTGGGGGGAAGGTGTTGTTTTCATTTTTTTGGTTTTGTTTCTCACTACTCACATCTATTTTGATTGGTAATAAAATGATTTTCCTCCAGCTGAGTCTGTTTCGCCCATGTTGGCAACTGGTAGGTGATCTTCCTTGCCTTCATGAATGCCAACTTGAACGGTTTCAAGTCGCAACAGGGCAAGTTTAGGCTGGACATTAGGAAGAAATTCTTCACAGAAAGAGTGGTCAGACCCTGGAACAGACTGGCCAGGTGGTTGAGTCACCATCCCTGGATGTGTTCAAGTGTCGCTTAGATGTGGTGTTGGGTGATAGGGTTTAGGGGTGACCTTGTAGTGTAGGGTTAACGGTTGGACTCGATGATCCCAAGGGTCTTTTCCAACCTGAATCGTTCTATGATTCTATGATTCACCTCAACCCATGAATTTTCCAATCCGTTTTCTCCCCCTGCCCTGCCATGGAGGTTGTGTGAGCAAGCAGCTGAGGCTGGCTGCTGGCCAGGCTAACCCACCTTACCGGCCCATCGTAGAGCTTCAGGAGTTCAAGGCAGCAACAGTAACTGAAGGAGGCAGCTGCCAGAAGTCAGGCTGAACAACAGTTGGGAGCCATAGAACCACAGAACCACTAAGGTTGGAAAAGACCTCTGAAGTCAAGCCCAACTGTCAACTCAGCACTACCATGACCACTAAACCATGTTCTGAAGTGCCACATCTACGTGTTTTTCGAACACCTCCATGGATGGCAACACCACCACCTCCTTGGGCAGCCTGTTTCAACGCTTAACAACCATTTCAGTGAAGAAATTTTTCCTAATACTCAATCTAAATCTTCTCTGGCACAACCTGAGCCCATTTCCTCTCATCCTATCACTAGTAACTTGGAAGAAGACACCAACACCCACCTCCCTACAACCACCTTTCAAGCAGTTGCAGAGAGCAATAAGGTCTCCCCTCAGCCTCCTTTTCTCCAGACTCAACAACCCCAGTTCCCTCAGCTGCTCCTCACAGGACTTTTTCTCCAGACCCTTCCCCAACTTCGTTGCCCTTCTCTGGACACGCTCCAGGAGTCTGGACGCTGGTGTTGGGGACACGTTGTCGTAAAGTTGTGAAGGAGTAAGGAAAGAACTTTCTTCCTTTTATTTCCTTTTTTTCTTTTCTTTTTCTTTTGTGATAATGACTCTTTAGATTTTGAGGCTGGGAATTTCTGCTGATGTAAACAAATGTCATAAAGAAAGTGTGGTGAACATGTATTTTAATGAAAATTATAAAGTATGTATGTGTGACCGAGGCAGGAGAGTGTGGAGGCAGCTCTGAGCAGCACAGGGCAGCCCCTGGTTTGTTCCCAGAGCCATGCAGTCCTGCCGTCACCAAAACCTCGGCACATGCACCCAGTACCTTCCACCACTCCTGTAACCCCTGGCTCGAAAGACATGGAAACAACTCAGCAGGATTTTGATTTACCACAATGTAAACCGCGCTCACCTGACAGAAATTATTGTGAAAGCAGTATCAGTGAGGCATCAAACAAGTCCAAGTGGTAACAGTATCGTAATAATGAGAATACATGTTGCCATTCCATTAAAACAAAAACAGGGGTCACAGTTAATTTGTGTGAAAATAGAAAACATTTATTGAGGAATTTCATGGATTATTTAATTTTTGTATTTTGAAGCTTAATACTCTGGGTTTTCATTAGCTGAATTCCTTTTATTTTCAAAGGGAATGTTTCAATGCAAAGGTGAGTTCTGGTATGAAGGAATGACAGTCAGGAAACTACATTTCAGTTGCTCAGGTGTTTTTTTCCAGAGTCTTTTTAGCCTTTTACAAGGGTTTTGACAATTTTGCATTACCTATAAAGCTTGTTTAAAGTGATGAATAGACACAAAATTCAGCCAGTAGACTTATGATCACAGGAAAGCTACTCAGTGCCTACTGCAATCAGTAAAAGCCACTTCACATCAGTTCAAGTTTTTATCAGTTGTATCATTCATGTTCTTTGCCTGTAAGAGTTAAGCATGATAATGGAAACACAAATATTATGTTTAAAGTTTCCACATTTGTCTAAGCAGACCTGCATATGTAAATATTTATGAAAAGTAGGGCAAACTGAATGGAAATGTGTCAAATACTGTCCAGGTCTTAAATATTACCTAGCTCTCCTACCAAATCACAAGAAAATGAATAATTAATGGATAGTGAGACAGGTAATATCTCAGAAACATGGGTTCTCTGAGTAATCAAGATGGGTAATTTATGAGGAGACTTGCAAAAAACACGCAAATTTACAACAAAGAAGATGGGAAAGCTCAACGAGGGGAGAAAACACATCTGCTCAGTCGAGAGCTGCTACACGATTTGTTTCTGATGTGCCTTATATAATCAAAGCTCACTGTGGGATCTGGGAGTGCAGATCATGGTGAGGGACAGCTCTCCTGTGAAATGTTTAATTAATACATTGAGCATCGCCATGAACTTCAAAGAAAAGAAACCTCAAGCAAAAAAACCCCAGAATTTAACTGGAGGGATTCTCTTCATGTTTGCATAAAGAGGAGTGTTTTCCACAAAGTGTTACATTATGTTCCTTTTAACTCAATCACTGCTCATTTGCTCTATGTTAAAATATACTAGTATGAGTATCACACAAATAAACACCCTCTATTAAATGCACTGGTTTACTGTGCATTCATGTAACACTGAAAAATCAGAGATCTTGCCCTTCGTGGCACTTAATGAGTCTCGAAGACGCAACAGCTGAACGACAAGGAAGGCAGGTCAGAGGAAGAAAATAATTTAAAAGCGCAAACAGAGACGGTTAATTTTTGTCACCACCCACAGCAGCAAGAAGTCAGGACCCACATGCCCTAATGCACCTCGGATGGCAGCTGCTTGTGTGCATCATCAAACAAGCAAGTGTTGAAGAGGTGCAATGGGTGCAAGCTGAACACAGGAGGTTCCACAAAAATACTAGAAAAAACTTTTTCCCTGTGAGGGTGCCAGAGCCCTGGCACAGGCTGCCCAGGGAGGGTGTGGAGTCTCCTTCTCCGGAGACATTCAAAACCCGCCTGGACACGTTCCTGTGTGACCTACTGTAGGTGATCCTGCTCTGGCAGGGGGGGCTGGACTGGATGATCCCTAGAGGTCCCTTCCAACTCCTGACATGATTCTGTGATACTGTGTGAAGGCCTTGACTGCCCACAGTTGCTATTGTGAAGGAGAGAACTGGAAATCATCAGGCAGTGGTATTTTTTGTGGAGTTAAAAGTATTTATGTATAGGTAAGGAAAGAAAAGCCATTCTGGTGGCAGAGGAACAAGCCAATGCTAGTACTGGCAACGCAGACTGAACAGATTAAACTTGTGGAATGCCAGCAGTGCAGAAATGGCAAGAATGTAAATAGGATTCTCTACCTGTGTTCCTCTGAAGAAAAAGCAAAGGACGGAGTCAAAGCTATCCTGGAGGCCTTTTCCAGCCTTAACGTTTCTGTGATTATCACTCATGCTAGCTTATCCTTTTGGTGCCAATGGCTCATCATCACTGGGCTGTGCACCAGGTTGGCCAGAAGAGCTGAGCCTCTGCTGAGGGAAGATTTTCCTCTGTATGGAGATACGGTTGCCTGACTACTGCAAATTCTGACAACGCTGCCTGTGCTGGAGCTAAAGGTCAATCACACACACCACGGGTCAGAAATAACGAACCAACACGCAAATGTAAGAATGATTTGAACAATTACTAAGTGCTGCCAAAACATCTAACACCCTGCAAACACATTTCTTCATTATCGAATGACTAAGTTTCAGTTTGGGGTTTGGGTTTTTTTTCCTGCCATGCATAGTAGGATGTTATATATTTACATGAGTGAAAAGGCACTCAGCTTCATGCTGGAGAGTTCTGGGGTAGGTGGTGTACTTTCTTGTGTTACAAATAGGGAAGAAGGAAATAATTTATTCCTTGTTTTAGAAACCAAGAGTTAGATGAATTTTCACGAGTAATGATTAGTAAAGGAGGACAGAAATTTCCATTCTTAAGCAGCTTTCCTTGGATGTCAGCTGAGTGAAATCAGAAAAAATTCTAATGAAATCTAACTGGAATTCCTTCTTTAAAGCTAAGTGTACCAGCACCCTTGTCTCACTGTTTCCAGCTTGTCCGCTGCTGTAAAAATAATCAATCAACACCACAAGATGCATCTCTCCTTTAGTTCTAGTAAAAAATTATCTATAGTCAGAACCTTACTGACTGGCATCCTCACCAACCTCTCTGAATCTCCACTTGTATAGTAGGGAATCACATCTGAAGGTAATAATAATAACAAAAACACGTCACGGCTCCTCCCTGAAAGACAAGAGCCTCCAAATGAGGCTTCTGCCGCTACCTCGTGTCTTCTGTTCAAGTGCAAAATAATCTATCAGTAGATCATAGAATCATAGAATTGTCACAGGGTTGGAAGGGACCTTAAAGATCATCTAGTTCCAACAACCCCCCGCCATGGGCAGGGACATCTCCCACTAGATCAGGCTGCTCCAACCTTGTCTTAAAGATATGAGTATAGCAACTACCAGGAGGAAACACCTCCTTACCTTTCTGTGGCCTGATAATAAAAGATTGCGTCGCTCCATTCACCAGTCGGCAATACCCGTCTATCAAGTCTGCCATGTTCTCCGCGATGGTTAAGGACGGGGCTGTCACCGTCAGAGGCTAAAGAGGGAAAAAAACAAGGGACCAACAAAGACGTATTATTGTCGCTGCAAACACTGAGCAGAACAGCTGTGTCACTGCATCAGAACTTTACACACACTCGCAAACAGTAAACAGAAAAATGCGGGTGAGAAAGAAACTACGTCTTGCTTTTACCTTTTCTTTAGCAAAAATCCCCTCCAAACCCACAAGGTTCAGAAAGCACAGCTGATAAAAGCCTCCACCCAAATGTAATATTAATCTGGGCTTCTTAAGTGGCCTGATAGATAAATTTCCAGTCAATCACTATTCATTACAACTGCTACGACTTTTAGAGCTACAAATACGACAACTCTGAAGAAGCTGCTTAATCCTTCAAGCTCTTACAGGTGGTATCTTTTTCCCACCCTTTCGCAGCAGCTTATTCTTTGCCCTAAAAAGTAACTTTCCCATCTCAAAAAAAAGAGAAAAAAACCCACAAATTCAGAAGACAGACAGTGGAAATACAGATGAGAGACATATAAGCAATTTATTTTAATACCACCAACTTTCACCATCCTCTGCAGAGATTTACCGACTTGCCCTCAATTCTTCTCTACCACAGTGACTGTTTTCCAGTGCACTGAATCCAGGAAAGGATTTGATTTCACTTCCAGCTCTGCCTCTGTGTAACACGAGAGAACAAATTTCCCCTCTTTCTTATTTCCCCTTTTCTCAAAAGTGAAATTGCTCAGTTTCCTCTTTAGGAGGTAGCATCATACACAAATGCACGCTACTATTACGTTGCACTTAAGGACTAGTATTTTTAAAATAAGCTTCTTTTACAAATATCAAAGCCTACAAGCACCAGATGCAAAACCTAAGCAAGTAATGAGCTCAAAATCTATTTTAAAACTGAAAGTATCTGGTTGGTATAATGACAACTACTCACACTCCCTCCCTCCTTAAAAACCAAGAAAAATCGAACAACTGCAGAATGCTTGGAATGCAAAATGTTAAAATCTAATGCACTGGCTGTAACTACAGGAGGAGCAAGAGAATTTAACAATAACTCAAGTCTTGGTGCACACAGGCAGACAGGCAGTGCCCAGCTTAAACATGCACGTACAAAAATGAAGTACAGTTTAGTATAATGCATAGTTACATTATAATTACAGATAGTAGGCAAATCCAGAATGAAGTTACAGACCAGAACAAAAGTACAATATACAGAATATCTTCATTAAGTCTACACCAATCTCCACCCCTTCCCAGGAAAGCCACAGCTGGGAAGTTTATGGCAACTGTCAATATCGTACCTCAGGTGCACCCGCTATCTTGAGCTGCAGCATCCCTTTTCTGTCCTTGTCTTCACTGTTGGAATACTGAATAGTCTGCACTTGATTGAAGTCTGCTAGATGAGTTGGCTGCAGAGAGGCAAGAGAGAAAGTGGGGGAAATTTCAAAATGACAGCAAAATACTTCGCCTTTATTCCCGATGTTGCAGAAGCACAGACTTTGATCTCCAAATTACACTTCCAGAAATCCGTTCCTCTGTTTCTTCCTACAGTTCTGTTAGCCTGACAACCCACACTAGAATCCTCAAGTCTTTGCAAAACTAAAGCAAGCACCAAGTTCACCTACAGAGGTCACTGTTGAGTAACACGTGAAAGCACATCGTGGAAACAACCTCTTGGAGGTCGAGAGGGAAAACTCAACAGGTTATAACCACAGGGAACCTGCACCAAGAGCATACTTCACATACCTCCAGGCTGCTGCATAAGGCATGTTCTTAGCTCGCTCCTTATTCCTGTTCTCCAAAACTTTTCACTACCTTTGAATTTAATTGGATAGAAGTTATCAGGGGATGTAGTGATAGGATGAGGGGTAATAGTTTAAACCTGAAAGGGCGTAGATTTAGATTAGATATTGGGACAAAAGTCTTCACTGTGAGGGTGGTGAGACACTGACACAGGTTGCCCAGAGAAGCTGTGGATGCCTTATCCCTGGAAGTTTTTAAGGCCAGGCTGGACGGGGCTCTGAGCAGCCTGATCTACTGGGAGGTGTCCCCACCCATGGCAGGGGGGTGGAACGAGATGATCTTAAAGGCCCCTTCCGACCCAAACCATTCTGTGCTTCCATGGACACAGGCGCAACTTAAATCATGACTGTCAAGGTCCCAAATGTTTTGCTAGAAGAACCCATATGAGTGTAACTTCCTTGTACTGCGGAGGTGTACAGGCAATGCTGTAATACAGTATATATTAGGGAATGAAAAGGCTATTAAGAGTATGAAATGAAGCAAATAAAGTAGAAATGAAGGCACAAATGCTAAACACTAACTGATCAAACAAGCTCTAAACACTAACTGATTAAACAAGCTCTTCATTTATACACTCTTCTTAAGAAAAGGGAGAATAATTTCGAACAATTTGGACATTTCGTTGTTAAAACGTCACCACTAACGCATCAAATTCCATAAGTTAGCACTTCACTAGGTACAAAAGCCAACAAATCAGTGCTGAGGCTGCACTGTCTCTCTTCTTAACCCAACTGCATTTTCTCCAATCCCAAATCCTGAGTTAATATCTGAGTAACAGCTGTGTATGCTGAATCTCCCAGCTCTTCAGTGTTTAACTCAAAGCTTAGACTTGTCACTCCTCTTTGTGTGGAGCTCAGTTCACAACAGGTCCTGGTTGTTCAGACAACAACCAAGAGAAGAAAACAGCGACAGACTTACATTTGCACCCTTGTCTGTAAGGTAACTGATTCCTTCTTCTGGGCCAATTGCCAGTTCCACTGAAATAATCCAGCTTGACTTCAGAATCGAAGGAGAAAGGGCAAAATTTTATCAGTAAGACAAGACACTGCAATGAAACACCATCCTCTAATGTTATAATTACAGTTTTTCGTAACTACTGTCTAGAAGCTTTTAAACTCTTCATACAATTTCAAATATGTCACAATCAAGTAATACTGCAAGTAGCAAAACTCATGACTGGTTTCCTGAGGATCCCTGCTACTCAAAATGCGTTTCCATGTGTTTTATCTTAGGTCTACACAAGAATTACTTACTTCCTGTATTTCCTCGTCTTGAGGACATCGCTGTTCATATTCTAATTTCTCCTTGAGTGTCTATTTTCACAAAGCTTGCAGACTTAATGTCCCTTCTCAAAATTTGTTTGAAATGGGTAGATTTTAAAAGGTGATGAAGCTGAGAAGCCTCATTTCCTCAGGAAACCAGGTTAAAAACTGCTTGGTTTCCACAAAGGAAGCAAGAATAAAAATATTTAACAGTGTACCATCCTCAGCCTACTAAAAAATGATGCTTTGGTAACAGTCAACTGAGAAAGTTTTGAACAAAATCAACAACTATATTTTGTTGTTAATGAAATCCAAGGACTCTTCTCTAGATCAAAACAGGAATTTCAGAATCAATTAGGTGCAGAACTACGCAAAAAACAACTAGACTTCTAACTGCAGCATGTGCTCTGGGAACTGGCCCATTCCTCTACTTACACCGAGAGCACACTTGAAGCATTCCTTGTCAAATCTGTACACCGGAGAGAGGATCTCAAAGAATTTCAAAATACTTTCTTCTCTGTTGAGGTTGGCAAATTGTCGAAAAGTTTGCTGGATTAATTTCCGTAGTGTTTTGGCCTGTACATTAAATAAAATGTTTAAAGATCGGTTATTTTAAATCTAACCAGTGATAGTGCATTTTAAGAGCTTCAATCCCTTAGAATCCCCAACAGTTTCTTTATCAATGAGATGCAGACAAATCTCAAGAAAATAAAAAGCAGCTTCAAAAGACAAGTAACAGTTCTTCCTTTTAACTTTTGCTTTGAAACAAAATTATTTCTTCTGTATGTTATAGAGAGAATATCTGATAATGTTTTGAATAAAATATAATAAAAGACAACATGTTAACCTCTGCAGAAACTATTTTCTTTAGATTCTCCCAACTTCTTAACTGCGTACCAATACAAAACAACGCATCCTACACCTTCATATTACCTTTTAAATTTAAATCACCATTCTCTTATCTGGTAGTAAAAACCCAGCTGGAGCTGTATCTGAATCTCTTCACGGAGTATCTTAAGACAATCCATAATATAGGGGATTCTTAAAGTTTGATAATATGCAAAATAACTTCCATATAAAAAAATAATTTAAATAGTAAGTTAAAAATTCATGTAAAATGTAAACCCCACATTTCAATTAAACTATTAAAACTATATTGTATATCATTTTGTCAACTGTCTTCAGCATAGAAAGAGCCACTTAGAGCATCACAAATCATCCTCCCAACACCTGGGACAGAGCCAGACACCTAATTACACAACCTGCAAAACATGCAGCCTCTCTAACAACTGCATCAAAAAAAAAAAAAAAAGGAAAAAAAAAGAGTTAACTAAGAGTTATAAAGAGCGGAGTACCTGCCTGTATATAACGTGTAATCCCTGGGCAGGCTGCCACCCTTACCATAGTAAAAACAGAATCTGAAAAGCAATCTCTTTAACGAGCTTCAGAACTGAACAAGCAATCAAGGATCCTGAGTAAAAACACCCGGATTTAAGCACTAGAGGTCACCCAGACCAAAGCACGGCACCTTCTCCTCGGGAAGCTCGGCAAGGCGTGTGGAGCCAGGCGAGCCGCTGTTTTTTCATCACTACTTATGTCATGTAGCACCAAAATGTCAAACCCACAAACACGTCTCTTCTTTTTCCCTTTGCCAAAGCTTGACCCTTATCTGAAGTGACTGAATGGATTTGAAAAAACCTTAGTGATACCATTTTCTAATACTTTTTCTAACTAGCAACAACAATAGAAAGCAAAACCACACTTGCTTTTCCAACATGTCAAAGTTAAGACAGGAATTAGCAGCGAAATATACCTCGATGTCCGACTGTAACGGCATTACAATTCTTCATTCTTTCACGTTGCCCGTTAACAGCTCCAGGCACGGCACAAGTACGAGCTTCCCATCAATGTTAGCACTTCCAGCCAGATTAGACATTAATTTTTAGTGAGCTTTAAAGAGCACTCAGAACTCTAAATAGGCAGATTTTTTGTACAAGGAGTGTTGGAGATAACTCCAATAGCAGCGGTCCAAGGGTGTTGCATATTCAAAGAGAAAATGATGATCGCTCTCGCAACGGCATGAACCTCAAATGAGGGTTGGAAACGCTCAGCTCAGCACACTAACTTCATGTTATACAGATAACGAAGAAATCTGCCATTTTGTTGTGATTTCAAATTACTGCGTCGCATTATCCCCAGGGAAAACCTGACATTAAGGGAACTGAAGACCTTAGTTTTAACTAACAGCTGAAAAGCACCAGGAACAAGACACTAGAGGAAGAAAAAAAATGCACTAACTCAAGTTGCTCCAAGTCTTTCAGCCACACAGTCGTAGTAAGATACTTTATTCTGCCCGTGGTTTGTTCTTCTGGACTGTTTGAGCATCATCTTGACTTCCAGGCATATGGGCTATATTGGTTGGCTCTTTTGGGTTAAGTCCACACAGAAGACTTACTCTCTAGCTTGGAGATCATGAATGAGGTGCAAACATAGAGTACGTGGGAAAAATGCACCTCTATTAGAGTGATTCACGAGAAATATCTGCAACAACTGCAAGGGAAATGCACTGAAAATTTGCTCTTCAAATATTTCCTCAGAACAACTTCATTTTTCTCTGCTTTTCCTCAAGACACGCCCTAGAGTGAGGGGGAGGTCTCCCCAGTTTGTAAATTAAACCCAATCTGGCTTTCACTCACTTCCCCACCCCAACTGCTGGTTTAGTATAAGGAGTTTTTCTCCCCCACACGACGTTTGCTCACCAACAGCTACACGCAGAGAGCACGGCTCAGCAGCCGCGGCAGCGCTGAGGCACCGTTTACTAAGCTAAACACTGGGAGGCTTCTTATCCTTCTCTAGTGAAGTAATGAAAAACAAAGGCCTGTTTGGCTCCTCTGAATTAACTGGACTTTTTGGAACCCAAATAAACAGAACTATTTGCAGCACAAATGGGATACAACACGTTGTCCAATGACTTCACTGTTTCCTCCTGGAGAAACCTCCCTAGACACCTCCTAGGATACTTTTTTTTTTTTTACAACAGTCTTGATTTCTTTTTTATCTATTTAATGAGGTCCCCAAGGTGACCTTCTGTTTTTAAACCCCTGGATATCAACCTATACCTCGCACCATGAAATATTTTGATTTTTTAATCTCTAACAACTTTTGATTAGCGCTGCACTACACTCTAAGCTTTACTTCACTAACAGAGAGAAATAATTAATTTTATATTTCGTGGCCATCAGGAGCCCTCCTTTGCTTGCCAGTTCAAAATCTTCATGAAGTGGAAGAATCATTTAATCACTTGAACCAAACCTGAATTATTTTTAATAGGGATTTAAATCTCATTAAACAGCAGACTCATTTTTCCTCTTCATGTCCAACGCTTTTTTCATCTTTGCAAGGTTCTCCTCAGCTTCATCTTCTAGCAATTCTCACTAGTTCTTCTTTCAGCTATTCTCTTAATTTCCTGATTTCTAAAGAGCTGTTTTCTTTGTTGACCATGTTTCTGGCTCCATAAAGTCATTTTTGAGATAGTTATTCATTCTTTTACATTTGGAACCTTTCACCACAATTTCTCCCGTTAGTACAGAATAGAGTTTCAGATAATTGCTTAAATTAAAATGCAGAGGGATTACTTAAATCCACTTGATTTCATTAGCTTCTGATTTTCAGAAGTATTTTGATACAAACCCCTTCACGTCAGACCTTTCCTGTTTATCCATTTAAATCACAATGTAGAAACTTTCTCAATCTGATGTTGAAATCTATCATTTCTCTAACACCATCCGTGCTTACCAAAGCCTGCTCTAAAATATCAATTTATGATTTATACTTCCATGTATGAATGGCAAGAGATATTGGTGACCATTCTTAATCCCTTCTTTCAAAACATGTCAAGAAAAATTTGCATTTTTCACTCTGGGAACATATGGACTTCAATGGAACTGAGATCCAACTAACGTTTATAGTCTTAATGAGGATTAACAGAAGTGGAAATCGCTCAAAATCTTCCCTGAATGAGTCGGACACACTCACGAGCAAGGAAGGCAAACATGGTTTATCGATTTGCCACTAAAACTACGTCATTTTCTTACATGTCCCCTTCCTCTTTCTCCAGAAGTCTCATGTATATTGTAGGTGGAAAAAAAAAAAACCACAGTTATTTGACACTAGAAGGTCTGAGGACACTTTTTTGAACTTCTGTCCTCAAGGTTCAAGAGGCAGAGGAGTGCTCTTCTCACCGTAGCTCAGCAAGGTCACACAAATCACTCCTACCTGAGTTCTGCCAGTTGCACATCTGTACTACAGGGATTTTTATTCTACCAATCTGACAGAGAGCTCTGACATTTTTCCACCAAGACACCATAACTGAACAGCAATTTCCTCACAACTATATGGCGACAATGCAAGTTTCAGATTCTGACCCTTTGGGATTTTACGCAGTCTAAAATTGACCGGAACCATAATTACCTTGACTGAATCTAGTAAACTCTTCGGAAAAAAACGTCTTAAACCAACATCCTTCCTGAAACAAAAACATACACAGCATTAATATAAAAAACATTGGGCCATATTGTATGACTTTCTCACAGGGAATTCTTCTGTGGTTTTTTTTATTGTCTATCACATAAAATAGCAACATATTCATATTTTCACAATTAAGGTCCTTGACGATCTCAGAGTAACAAACACAGGACCATCAAGACAGGAACCAGAGCAAATGTGGGACAGCAATTATCATCTAGTGTGAACTCAAAACGATATCGCGTTTACAACAGGCACCTGGTGTGGCATTATTCAAAGTGTTGGCTTGAGCCCAGCGAAAAGTTTTCAGAATAAAAACTGTCCTTTGGACATGTTTTTAATAATTTAAAGATCGTTGGAAAAAATACTCTTACAGGATGTAGTCAGGGGAGAAGGGAACAACATGAAAATGACAATTTCTAATAAATATCTATTAGAACTGAGTAGGAGATGCAACATAAAGGACTTTTCATGATATCACCTCAGTAAGCATGTTCACTGCTGTTCCACTACTGTATTACCCTTTGCAGCGCTAGAATCGTTGCTTTTTTCTCACGTTGAGCGTTAAACGTTAAAATTCCCAGCTTTTTCTTGCAAGTATTCTCACCTTCTGCACCTGTAATCCTAAATCCAGGATCCTAATTCTGTCCCTGAGCTCAGGTCTTGCAAGCTTGCTGCCACACCAGAGTCGTGGCCCTGGTTTGAAACCCAGAGCCATAAGGATTAAATGTTTTTGTGGCCCAGACGTGCTGCACCTGGCTTACATCTGACATATGTATGTATTGCTACAGCTAAATGTTACCTTCACAAAAAATGCTCCAAGAAGTCGCCAGCGATCTGTTAGTGCAGAAGAAGATTGTTGTACAATCATGTATAACATGTTGCATGACCATGAGCTAGTTTTTTAGTATTGGCAGAAAATTTGCAAGAGAAAAAGGAAAAACTAAAAAAAAAACACGTAAGTACAAAAAGGACTTATTATCCTTGCTTCTCAAAGGTTTTACCATTTTTTCCTTTAAATTTAAGAGGTTATGGTATCTTTCAAAAAAAAAAACAAATGCCTTTAACTGTTTCTGAAATGAGGATGAAGGAAAGCTCTCCACAACTGCACGCTTTCGACACACATAGAAATACATCCGGAATTCTTGTATTTGGCAAAGAAAAGAAAAGTCATGAGTGAGCCTGACGTACACAGTGTGTATTTACTGCTACCTAACGGCACAAAGAAAGCCAACACCGAAGTCAACATCAAAAGCTTACTCTGTAACCCAGGGTATTTGTAGAGCTCTCTAAAGACAAGCAGTACACAATTTCACAAAACACACTAAAAACATCCTCAACTAAGAGGAGCAGAACGTTCATGCGCAGCAGTAAACGCCGGCATCTGGGCGCTGACAGTAAGCCGAAAGATTATAAAACTTTCATAAATGTTAATTCCTTTGATGCGTTTCCTCTCAAATGCAAATTACACGCGGTTTATCACCCCACACAGCTAAATAAATCTAACACACTATTACCATCTAAATAACATGCAAAGACATTTTGAAAAGGAATATATTAGTTGAACGTTAAGCACTGGAGAAATGGTGTGTTTTCAGAACGGGAGCCCCTACAGTACTCCCGCATTACTCATCTGAACAGCACGGGGCTGCCACAATCTGCGTCGATTCGTCATTAAAAGGACTCGTAGAGTCGCCTTTTGTTGGGATCTGTGTGCAACACGTTCAGCAGAAATCCCTACACAGAGTACAACGCCGCACAACTCAAGGAAATTCGTTAAGAAAGCGTATCTGGCGTTGAACCGAGACAGCAAATTTATTTACTGGAAGAGAATTTAACTTGGGAAGATTTAATGGCACGGTCAACAACAAACTGCGAGTACCTGCAAGTAAGAGGATCTAAGCATCGGAAATTGGGATGGATGAAGAGTTTTAAACACACAATCCTACAAACTCCTTCCCTCCCCAGCTGCGCTGCACGGGGGTGAAACGGCCAACTCGGGACACACACCAACTCCAGATTAAGAACCTGGACGTCTGTTTTCTGATTGCCACTATGAGGTAATTAGCAGCAACTGGTTCATACAGTTCCACTACAGCTTTGTGTTTAACCTCAGCTACTCCCTCCTACTCGTGGGCTTAAATGTAAATTTATTTTTTTTATGTGTAAACTTCAATAGGATTAATAAAACACCAACTACAGATAGATGCTGCTGCTTGTCGTACAGTGATAAGCAGCTTTAGGCGATATATAAATTTATTTCTATTTTTTTCATCCCAATTGAAGTTACAACAAAAAAGTAATGTTAGATTAACATAATAGACTTTAACATGCTTTTTACAAAATTGTGGCTGCAGCTGCTCCTTCATATAGCACCCATTTTTGTACTTGCAATTATCCTTGTTCTATGCTAACAGACTTCACATTTACTATGAAAAATATTCTTCTTTCATTACATGAAGGCCCAACTATTAAAGGCTACTTAATGGTTTGATTCTATCTACCGTTTCCCATCTAGATTTGGGCTTGTATGAAAATCTGATCAAAGACGAATATACATCAAATAGACATCTGACAAAGAGGGGCAAGAAGCAATCACAGAAAATGCAAAAACCTGCCATTTAAAAATTGCACTCAGCTGGTCAAGTGCCTCATGATGTACTAAAACTAGCAAAAAAACCCTCAAAACAATCAAAAAAGCCCCACTTGATAAATAAATATTACTTGTGTAGATAAACCTTCACAAGCTCCTAAGGTGGCAAGACTGAATTGGCACATTTTGAGGATCGCTGCCACTTTTTGCAGGCTCTTCTTAGCTTAGAATTACGTACACCACTTTGAGGTGCTTTCATCCTTTATCTCTCCCAGCTAAATTCCATACAAAACACACTTTGCTTCTCAAAAAAAGAATAAATTAAATCTTGAAGTGCATAATTCTACATTTGTAATTTTGCATGGTATCAAGCTGTTAAGACTTTGCATACCAGGGTTTTTACTTCACTTTGTCTTTCCCAGCAGGAGCTCACAGCAGCAATTACTTCTGACCAAAACAGTTACGGTTTGGAAAACACATGCACTTGGAAAACACATGCACGGAAACAAGTGGGTGTTAAGCTGGAAGCAGCCTCAGAGTGAATCTTTCAGGAACTCTCACCTGTTACAATTATTAATTAATATTTTTAATTAGCTGTTATCACCTTCGTTTCCTTTGTCTCATTATTTCCAAAGTTATTAACCTAATTATTGATGTTTGCAGCTTACATTTGCCAAACAACCAACTTAAAAACCACCTTTCTCATGTCCTTCCTGGCACATTTATAAACAACAAGCGCCGTAACTCTGAGTGCTTTCAGATCTTTTTTATATCACCTTTTAGCCTCGTCTACCTCCTCATCCCATTCACTGTTCTTAGTCCCTTCTCATTCTGTTATGCGTTTTCTCAACAAGGATGCTTCTGCTAGCAGCCACTAAGAGAAAGCTGAAGTTCTTGAAAAAACACACAACCCTAACTCAAACAAAAATATAGCTTTAAAAATTGTGCACAGCTGAGCACTATGTATAAATAGCAGGCACTATATAAATAGCAGGCAATTCTTTAAAGTTGTATTTACCTATCAAAATCACAGCGTTTCCTCAAAAACTGTGAAATTATTCATTGTTCTGATAAATCTTATCTTCCACCTCCAAAATCTCTCTCTTTACACCTCTACAAGTTAGCACACGTGCTTGATTAAAAATGAAATAAGAGACTTCAGTGCTACATCACTTTTTATCCCAATTTTACACCTCACTAGACAGAATCTTCTCACAAGGACATTTAGTCATGAACACCACTGTTCGGACTGGAGTCTTTTACTGGACCACATGATTAGGCAACGAAAATATTTTCAGTATAAGGATGCTTCTTGGTCATCTTTAACATTTGTGATAGGTAGATAAACAATCAACTGGCAAGGTCACAAGTCAGGAAATCTGCACGCTGAGCAAACAGAAGGGAAAAACAAAACCACAAGCATTTTGAAGTAACTCCACACTTGACCACAGATGAGTCACTACTGAAGAATGTGGTTACACACTGAAAAACGTTTAAAAATAAAAATCACCTTAGAACGAGATTTGATGAATCCAGGAACATTAGCAAAATTGCAAAAATTCATAATAAGCCTCTTGATCAAGTTTAAACAACTCCAGCCCTGTCTCCCCAGACCAGAATTAAAAGCGTGTTTCCTACTTCTATACCTTGAGAGCTTTCACCATCCGCATATTACAGCACTCGAAGATCTCAATCAACTTTGTGGAATGAAAAAATTACCATAGAAACATTCTGTTATTGAACTGAATTTGATGGTCTTGATGAAGAAACATTTCAAACCTCAAGCTAGAACACAATACTTACTCTAACACTTCATAGTTGGACTTCTTTTCTAATGCATTGCCTCTCATCTCTCCGTAGGATCTCCTGAAGTCAGGAAAAATATTTGAAAGGGACAATTATTGGATGATCCAGCCTAGAACCACAACATCAACGCAGTCAAATCTTTCAGACTTACCATTAGAAAACAGCGGCAGAATTAATTCAGACTTTAATATTAGTACATTATTGTCCTAACTCCGATCAGATTTTTTATTTTACAACATAATGGCATGTACAGAACCTCGCACAGGACTAGAGCAGTACTGCATTTTCAGAACCACTTAAAACCAGCTTAACTAATCTGCTACCAAGAGAAGTGCTCTAAGCTGCCTTTCAGCAGCTCCCTTCTACCTCTCTGTAACAGCACTCATGTCTGTGCATGATGAAAACTCACAGTTTCAATCCAGACATGGTCACATAAAAAAATAAATTAATAAATGCGTAGCTGTTGTTGGGATCACGGCTTTCACTGAGAAAGTGGAGCGGTAACGCTTGTGGTAAAATAGTTCTAGCAGTTGTCTACTAGAAATATCTCGTGAAAACGCTCCGAGAAAGCCACAACATGAGAACCATAGAAAGCAGGACCTGGCTGACAAAATAATTATGGATTATTATACTCGTTAGGTGTTCTGAAAGGAGGCACCAGCAATTTTGTAAGTGCATAAGGAGTCTGCAGTTGCACAATTTTTGTTTTCCCTTGGGCTACCAGTGAAACTTTCAGCAGAGACGTCAGGTTCTGGTATGACGCCTAGGAAATTTCATGAGACAAAATTCTGTTTTATTTTGGAAAGTACTGTTCAAAGGATGCTTTCATTCTTTGCTAAGAAGTTTACATTTGCCATTAATTTCTTATCAATTTTGCTTCATCCCTAATCTCCCCGTGCGAGACAGCAGCATAACTAGAGCAAATGCTTCAGGCTGGAAATTCTCCATAAATTAGCAAAACCCAAAACATGCATTTCAAAAGCTGTGCTGGGAACTCTCTCAAGGATCTCTTAATCTGATAAATTTATCTTTATTTTCCAGCTGTCTATACAGTTGACAGGAAGACCAAAAACACCCCGAAGAATCCTTGAGATTTAATCATGTGAAAATAGCACATGAAAAATGAGTAAATGCAGAGAGGAAAGGTAGCAGCATTTATCTATAATTACATTCTTTAGCTGTAGGATTTATATATGCACAATGACAAGACTATTTGCTAAATAACAGCCTTCCCCCCCCCCCCACGTATATACTTCACTGTACTCTACAGGCCTTTGAATTATTCAGATGAAGCATTTCGCCAAAAGGCAGTATCAAGATGCAATTAATTAAAATTTTTAAATAAATGTTAATTTAAAAGCACTAGAAAGTGGTTACAATACAGTCGATTCAGTTTCTCTTCAAAATACTTCGTAGCAAAAACAGTCTTATGTTTTATTCAACTACACTAGTCAGAAATGGATGAACTATAAGCAGTTTCAAAATTAACGTACACATTCTGTCAGAAACATGTTGAATAATAAATTAAATTATCAGCTTACCGGATTTCAAGGCAACCTAGTTTCAAAGCAATTTCTTGGTCCACTTGATCTGCTATTTCTAACATATAGTCATTTTTCACCTACAGCAAAAGAAGTAGGTACGCATCACAGAAACATCACTTCAGTGCCAATACAGACTCAACGACTGCCCCAACAACTTCGACAATAAATACGTTTAAAGTTCAATTTTTTTTAATGACTCTTCACACTGCATGGAAAGAAAAAAGAAGTTACGTTCACGTTCTCCCCCAACGAGTTGCACTTTTGTACGAAACCCCTTTCGACTGCAATGAGCTTGATCAAAAAATTCCTTATCTACACGAGTGTTGCCTATGTTGTATTTAATGCAATCAAAATTCTTCACAGGAGGCCGAGCAGGTGGTTGCCCCTGCATTCAACAGATGTGAATGTATGCTGCACTCTTGAACTGCCTTGGTCAACAGTGTTTAATTCTGTAGGTGCATGTAATCATACATACAAAATGTCTGTACGCTACTGTGAAAATAAAAATAGCAGTAAAGAAAAAGAGTGGTATGTGAAAATCACACCGCATCACACTTCAACTAACAAGAAGAATCAACAGTGAAACTAGATGGCTACCACCTACGGTAGGAAATAAAACAGGCCAAGGAGTGTGCTCCAACCTGGAGGAGGCCAAACATCACGACCAAAGGGTCATCCCTCCTGAAGAGGATGGTTGGGCCAAACCAGCGTCTCCAGATCACTGCTGGCACGCACCGTCCCCGTCCAAAAGGTGCACCAGGGAGCCTGCTACGTACCCAACGAGATGGACTGCGGTCGGTTAAAGCTTCAGCAGGTGTCCTGGACTTGTTTTATTTACTAGCATCAATGCAGGCAGAAAGCCCACCTTTTAGGTTATACTTTCACCACGTTGCAGTAAGTACTTTATACAGTTACCAACAAAAAAAGCAGAATGAAACAAGAAATAGACAATACAAGAGAGCAGGACTAGTGCTGAAGAACTAAACTCCACAATTCCTGTGTTCTGCACAACAGACATTTTTTACCAGCAACATCTCTTTGTGGAAGTACAACTTTTCCTTATGGCTCTATCTTACGAAATCATGAATTCACTATTGAGATCCTAAAGCCTAAGATCCTAAAGTTGCAGAAAGTCCTGATATATCCGAAGAATCTACATTACTGGCTGGCAGATCGAAGGGGAGACGACACATTGTGAAAGCAACACCCTTCACAAAATGTTTTTCTAAGCGATGACAAATTGTAAGAAAAAAATTCAAACTGTTAGAAAAAGCATTTCAAATGTAAACGGTACGGAAGTGCAGCAGCAGATCGAACACCTGGAGGTCCCTTCCAGTCAGCACCCTCCCAGTAACACATGAGCAGGCACCAGAGCATTGTCTCGCCACCACAGTGAAGGCTGGATCCGGCCCTGGACTAAAAAGCAACAAACACATACGATCTTCCTAGTTCTGAAGTGCAGGAACACTTTAATTTGTGATTGCAAGATGTGAAAGAAGAAATATGACAAACTGTGCAACGGCGAGAACATCAGTTACTACAACAGCTGCAACATCAGCAGAAAGCTTTTTGTATGTGAACTCATACAGGTACTCAACAATAAGCTTTTAACTCTTCTCAGTTCAGCTCCTGCAAATATTACAGAGAGATAGGTGAAAAAAAAATTGTCTTTCAGCACCATGTATTTTGCTATCTGTATACACACACGGAAACAGCAGTTCTGTATTTCCATAGTGGTAATACACAAGATATGTAGAATTAATAATTCTTTTCCTCCGTCATGGTTACAATAAAAAAAAAAACAATAAAAAAAATTTCTCATGTGTAACAGCCTCCTATTTCAGATTTTCTGGTAATATTTACAAGGATTTATCTCACTAAATCTTACCAAAAAAAAAGGCCTCTCCAAAACCACAGACTCTATGTCTCGTAATTACAATGGCTGTAAGTGATGTAAACTGAGAGAGAGGCACCGTGCAGGAAGACAAGACGTTTGGATTCTGCCTTTTCATTCAAAACCATGAAGGTCGTTTAAGTGCGAAGAGTCCCCGGTGTTAGCCAAGTAACGAGTCATTGCTCCAATGGACAGAACGTCTTTAGGAGATTATTTACAACCAACAATGTATAAATCACAGAGAAATGTCAGTTATATGACAACATGTATCATGTGTACCTACAGTACCTAAGGATGGGCATCCATGGGGCCGAGGCCAATGGTGTAAGGTTCAAGGCCAAGGGCCAGGTCCTGCACTTGGGCGACAACAGCTGTCTGGCAGAAAAGGGTCTGGGGGTGTTGGTCGACAGCAGCTGAACACGAGCCAGCAGTGAGCTCAGGTGGCCAAGAAGGCCAATGGCATCCTGGCCTGGATGAGGAATGGCGTGGCCAGCAGGAGCAGTACTGGGACTGGTACTACTTCACATCTCTGTCGGCGACATGGATGGTGGCATCGAGGGCATCCTCCAAGTCTGCCAATGGCACAAAGTTGTGCGGTGCAGTCGACACGCCAGAGGGAAGGGATGCCATCCAGAGGGATCTCAACAGGGTTGGGAGGTGTGCCCGGGCCAAGCTCATGAAGTTCAACAAGGCCAAGTGTAAGGTCCTGCACCTGGGTTGAGGCAATCCCAAGCACAGGTACTGGCTGGGCAATGAGTGGATTGAGAGCAGTCCTGGGGAGGATTGGGGCATGTTGGTGGATGAGAAGCTCAACATGAGCCAACGGTGTGTACTTGCAGCCCAGAAAGCCAACCCTGTCCTTGGGCTGCATCAAGAGCTGTGTGACCAGCAGGGCGAGGGAGGGGATTCTGCTCCTCTGCTCTGCCCTTGTGAGACCCCACCTGCAGTACTGTGTCCAGCTCTGGAGCCCCCAGCACAAGAAAGACACGGAGCTGTTGGAGTGAGTCCAGAGGAGGGCTACCAAGATGGTCAGAGGGCTGGAGCACCTCTGCTGCAAGGACAGACCGAGAGAGTTGGGCTTGTTCAGCCTGGAAAGGAGAAGGCTCTGGGAGACCTTATCGCAGCCTGCCAGTACTGCCTGTAGCTGAGCACTTTTTCAGTCCTGACACATAAAACTTCCCCCTGCAGAAACTACGTTAATTTGAGGCTACTACTATATCATGATCAAGTATGTATTCATTTATTTTCACAGCTCATTGCCTTGTAGGTCCCAATAGCGAAATATTTCATTTGCTAAACTACACTGCTTAAGAACATCTTCAGTTTCATGAAAATGTATTTTAAAATGTTGCTAGCCTCAAGTAAATACTATTCCATAAGTAAAAAAGCAACATTACACATTTAAAGTTTGGGGTTTCTTTCCTCTTGCTCGCTGGCTTGTGAGCAGAAAATCCAGTCGTGTTTTCCCAGTTTGATTCTGCAACTACAGGCACCACAACTTGACTGGGAAATTTTTTAAAACCCTCTTCACTCTTAACAACGTGGAAGAAAGAAAAAAAAAAAGTATTGTGAAAATTATCCGCTCGTTTACAAGACAAAAACGAGACCTAAAGAAAACTGAGGATTATTTTTTAAACCTTGGGAAGTCTAAGGGGGGAGGGAAGCAGAGTTTATTTTCACTCTCAGAATCCTAATGAGAACTTCTCTTATCACCTTTAATTTTTCTTGACTATTCCCTCTGAGATGGCCTTAGACCAATGCATGAACGAATGCTCATGCAAAGATTAGATAAGAATTTTGCATGAGGTTCAGCACAAGCTGCACGACCTCCTAAGAAAAAAGCCTGAACAAACAGTAACTGGAAGAGACGCAAGAGATAATTTAATGGTAATTAAGCACACTGCCACAGGGCAATTGAATAGTTTTCCTAGAAGTCTTTTGTGTTTGCTCAATTATTACTTTTTCTATTATTATTGTTAGTATAGTTAAATGACAGAAATGAGAATAATTTTTTTTTGTTTAAGAGAAAAAAGGCCCCATCTTTAAGAGCATAAAGTGTGTATAGACACAAAGATGCGACAATGAAGGTGTGACAAGCTTCTAGAGAATGTTACCATTTTCTATTTACTGCATATTCACAAGAAGCATGTTAAGAGGGAGGATGGATCTTGATCTGTGGGTTTTGGAGCCACTGGTATCAGCATGAGCTCACGTTCCACCTGCAGAGCTGCCCTCCTTGGTGGTACGTGCAGCAGTCCTTTGCTTACAACAGCTTGGAGTCCAGCTCACAGTAGGGATGCCTGGAGGAAGGCTGAAGGACACGTCATCGAGTACTCTTCGAGTCCATCGAGTACCACCGCTGCTCTTTTGCTCCCTATTTCAATTGTTCAAAATGGGATCTCTCCAAAGGCTGAACTAAAAAAAACATGTTGGATGCTAATCTTCACCGATCTCTGCCAAGCAAACAAAGCCTTTAAAGCACTCCTGCTGA
>NW_009731310.1:11981-54229 GCF_000703405.1 Apaloderma vittatum | reverse complement strand
ATCACTTCAGGGACACCACACGCTAGAGACCACATGCTTTTGAGGGCATAAGAAACACAGAATCATAGAACGGCCTAGGTTGGAAGGGACCTTAGAGACCATTTAATCCAACCTCCCTGTCATGGGCAGGGACGTCACCTCTTGACCAGACCAGGCAACACATGGGGACCGAGCGGGAATCGAACCTGCGACCTCAGTGTTGTCACTGCTGTCAGCACCACGCTCGACCCACTGAGCTAACCGACCCCTATATGAAGCCTGTAGTCATCTCAAACACTTTATGATCATGATGTTTTAGCAATAAAATGCATAAAGATTACCAGTGCAAACACTTATTAGGGTTATGAATTCAAGGGTTACACTGCTAAAAATCTATACGCTTTTTATTTGATAACAATCAAAACCTCATAATATTATAAGTGAATCACTTTGGATTATGTTTCATAGAATCCTAGAACGGCCTAGGCTGGAAGGGACCTTAGAGATCATCTAGTCCAACCTCCCTGTCATGGGCAGGGACGCCTCTCAGCTAGATCAGGCTACTCAAGGCTCCGTCCAACCTGGCCTTGGACATCTCCAGGGAGGGGGCAGACACAACATCTATGGGCAACTTGCCACCCTCGGACTGAAGAATTTCTTCCTAAGGTCCAATCTAAATCTATTCTCCTTCAACTTAAACCCATTTCCCCTTGTCCTATCAGTGGACACTCTTGTCAAACATCCCTCCCCAGCCTTCCTGTAGGTTCCCTTCAGGTATTGGAAGGCAGCTATTAGCTCCCCCCGAAGTCTTCTCTTTTCAAGAATGAACAGTCCCAGCTCCCACAGCCTGTCCTCGTAGCAGAGGTGCTCCAGCCCCTGGATCATCTCTGTGGCCTCCTCTGAACACGCTGCAACAGATCCACGTCCCTCTTGTGGGGACACCAGAACTGGACGCAATATTTGAGGTGGGGTCTCAAAAGAGCAGAGTAAAGGGGGAGAATCCCCTCTCTTGATCTGCTGGCCACGCTTCTCCTGTTTCTTGCAACACATTTGTTTCCACTTTAGCAGAACGTGCTTACCTGAACTTGCAGAGAAATATACATAAGAAAACAGTTTAAAGGAGAATAGAGACAGAAAACAATTTCTTGCTGCAAACTGTGGTGCTGATTTTAAGCACCTTTTTCCCTCAGATTTTTTTTTTTAAATGGTCTAACAAGTTTAAATCAGATTTACAGTCAAGCAGGTGTACGCTTTGGGAGGGGAAGGATTAGTCTAAGTTCCATTAACCATGGTATAATGGAAATGCAAACTACTTCAGGCTTCCAGATGAGTACTAGTACAACGTCAGTGTCAGAAGAAGTAACTGCAGGCACTTGCTCCTTCACAGGCTGGCGAGTAAGAATTGCAGCATGACCTGCGCTTCCCATCTGTAGCCAACTTCTTCGTCACAACAGCTACAAACAGTCTTGCGGCCCGTGGTAAACACGAACGTCAAATGTAAATGCACCTCTCAGAGGTAGGAAAAAAAGTCTTTTCAGTGTGCTAACAAAAAGCGAAACAGAACTGTCACTCTCCCCCCATCACACACTCCCCGTGTTCAACGAACGCCAGCTTAGGAAGGGCAGCAGTATTTAAAACAAACAAGAATTTAAAAGTCCAACATAACCCCATGCCACGCATTCCCTGACGTATCAATGTGCTGATATTCAGCAAAACTCCCACTTGTCTATTTAACTTCTGTTCTTACTAATATTTTAAAAATATTTTTTCGTCACTATTCTCCGTTGGTTAGATGGAAGAAAAATCTCTTCTTCTATCTCTGGTCTTCTGAGCATTATGAGTTCAAAGCCACCCTTAAATCACAACAAAAGAAAGGAGGTGAACGCTGAACCATAAACTAATAAGCTTCTTCCACAAGGAAGACAAGCCTTTAATGTTCTTTTACTCCAATAAGCAAATTGCTGATCGTGTAACTTGCAACTTCTCAAACTTTACTCGGAAATAACGGGCGCTTTCCTAGCTATATAAACTGCTAGCAAAGCCCAGCTGGTCTAAGCTAAAATAAAAGCTGGAGACAGAGGAAAGCCCATGTTTGTGAGGATGGAGAAATTAGAGAGTAGCCCCTGCGCTAGCACAGATGATTGAAGAAGAAATCTATCACAGGCCTCGTATTTTATATACCAGCTGCTACTTTCAAAAGCCATCTGCTTCATTTTTCTGCACATGATTTTTTTATGCAGCTGCAGCATTTCAGAAAAACGCTCGCTCAGGCTGACAAGCCATCTTGCCAGCGCGGTTCATAAAAGCTGGATTTAAATTTCTTTATTAAGAAAAAAAAGTAAAATCATTCTGAACTTAAGTTTCGAATGCTTTCCAGGAGTTCAGGCCTTTACAAAAACCTACCTGCTGCGTCTGAAAAAAAATATTTTAGGGTTAAAATGTTTATATCCTTAGAAAATATTACATAAAATTATCAGACTTCCTGTTGAGGTTTCTTTTCAAACTAACTACTGGGGAAATTCTTTAACAACAGTGGTATGAAATCATGTCTCAAAAAGGGCACATACCAATAATTAGCCACTACACTGGCTTTCCCAGCTCATTTAATGTTACCTAGACATCTCCCACAGGAGAATTTCCAATTTTTTATAAGGACAGTTTAAAAATAAGCAATCTATTTCTCTTGCTTCACTTTCAGTGTCTACGACCTACTTAACATGGCTTAGTCCTTTTTGTTTTTTCTTTTTTTAAAATTAAAAAAAAAAAGAAAATCCATTTAAACAGTACTTCAGTGATTAAGTACCCCCTAAAAAGTTAAGTGCAGGAAAAAAAAAAATCACCACAACATATATTTAGATTAGCAAACAAAGAAACAAAATATCTTCTGTACTCCCTTTAGTAAGTAGCATAAGAATTGTAATAGTTTAACATAGCATGGAAAACAAAGATTTGCATTCCATCATTTTCTCCTTATCCAGTTGTTCTATGCAGATATTTTTAGCTGTTTTTCATATACAGAAATGACGTACTTGTGCTTAGTTAGTGGCCTTTATGCTAACAAACACAACCTTCCTGTATCTGCAGTAATTATTTCTTTAACAGTTCTTCCTTTTAACGTTTCAGGGGTGTCTAAAAACACTCAGGTTTCTAATACCTGAAGGTATTTTGGTGTTTGGTTTTCTCATGCAACACCTTGCTCTCAGCCACCACAAACTGCTTGTCAGGGTCGTCGTTTTACACCAACACACCCCACTTGTGGTCACCGCGGTGCTACAGAAGCCCAGTGACATTTCTGCCGTGATTTACCAACTGCTGATCCATGAAAGTTTGGAATAGTTCAATCAGAAAAAGCCGATTTTCAGCAACCACCTCCGTGACCAAGACAACCACGGAAGCCTGCACCTCGTTTGCTTTCCCCACAATTCCACGTACAAAACGAACAACACTGCTCTGCGTTCAGACCGTGGTTTGTTCCGCGTTACAGCAGATACCACACGCAAGTGCACCAGGATCCACGACGGGGCTCTTCCAGGGCATCCCGTCAGCCACATTTATCTCAAATATTTCGGTGGTTTCCACGTAATCTCATAGCGTTGAACGCACGGCAGAAATGCTGCAGCACACCCCGGGTCAGATACATCACTGGATGAACATGGAACTGTCATCCAGTATAACTGCTTGTATCTGTAATGACCAAAGTGCAAAATGAGCCGGTTCCTCAATCTTTTCACAGCGGAGTCCGCCCTCGGTTCCCATAGGACACCTGAATTTTCTTCACTGCAGAATCAGACTGATCAGCTTGGAAGGACGGGTCCTAACCCACGTTACTGCAGCTTCAGAAATCTTACACAAAAAATTAACCCACAAAGATTTGTGCCTCATCTGCTTTGAATGAAGGACCATATGCACAAAAGCCCGAAGCGTGCTTTTAATGTCATCAGGATTTTTAGGAGCCACCTTAATGATCATAATGGTAGTTTTTCAAATCTGCACAGGAGGGAAGAACATATGTGTTTCCACCCCTGTGTACCCATTTAATAATATCAGACTTACTATGGTAAGATAAGTCTACATTAGGGAAAATTAAGGCTTTGGCCTCTTCTAGCGGAGTAAAAAGCAGAGATTTGGTATCAAGATAACACTCATTTGCCATCTGCCCTCCGCTCCTCCTCCTCTTCGCCTTCCAAGGTCGCAGTCTCTGTATTATCTAGAGGTGATCTTTGACATCTCTAACTAATTTTGAAAGCTCTTCTGTTAATAATAAGGGCATTAGAGATGGGAGGGGGGAAACAACTTCTGATGAGGCATTGTTAGGGTCAGAATGGCTAAAAATGATCCCTTCTGTCCGCGTGGGCTGATCTCCAGCTGTCCCTGCAACGCACACTGCAGCCTCTCACAGCGGCCATAAAGTAGGACTTTACTCCTGGGAGCCATATAGTACTCAACCTACTAAACACGCCTTGCTAACACCTCCTTTTATACTTCTCCTCGCTGACACAGAAATTTTGCTTTTCCAGAAGAAAGGAGTCCAAGCATCAAAGTTTACCAACTTTTTTTTTTTTTTTTAATCTGATGTTACACACACCCTAATAGCTCTTCTTCAAGATTACCACCAAAAACACATCCTCGCGTCAGTACGCAGAAACCTGTCTGAGCATTTTACATTTACAGTTTTGAATTAAGAGTAATTCACAGATGACTGCGAGGAAGCCCACAAGCACTATTTTCACCCTTCCCGTCGACAGGCGGAAATTTTAAATCAAAGCACCCATTTTTCTTTGGACTGAGCTGGGCTGCCATTTAAGAGGTATTTAAGAATACAAGGATGTTTTACATTCCTCTCGTACAGCCCTGCTAACAGAAAGCAGGCATTCGACAGAACATTTGGAAGAGACCAAAGTAGCTACACAATGGGAAAACCAGCAAGATCTACAACAAGAAAGTGAGCACAGTTTTGAGAGTGTAAATCAATGTTTACAAGAGTACTTTATGAGAAGATGTGAATACCAGCAATTTCAATAAACTAATCCTCGTAAAGGGTATCTCACTTTTATAAGCTGTAAGGAGAAGACAGGTGATGTTCAGTTCAGTTTATATCTTTATTATTTTAAACCAAAATATTTTAAAAATACTTTTCTTAAGCCGTTGCAATTCTTACATTTATTACCGCTTGCCTTTAGGGCACAGTTTATGTGTCAACCATGAACTCTTGCTGATAGATCTTTTTTTGGTTTATTTTTTTCAGGCTGCTCATATCAGGAACAATGCCACCTTCTCTCCCTATGTCCTTGATTCACTTCAAAGCTCTTCCCGTCAAAGTCATCTGTTTCAGGTCTCCTATTTTTATTAGGGTATAAAAGACCTTGTTATTTAATTAGGTTAAAGAGTCTAATTCCCAGCCTGTACTTCAAATTATATCTCATGCACCTAAGCCTTATGAAACTTTCATCATCTAAGTTATTACAGTAACTGCCCGGGTGTACAGTTTTCTACATGTTGAGGGATAGTGTTATAAAAATAATTTAATTTGCATGATGCATTTACCTGCCACTATATAAAAGAGAATTTCCATTTCGGGAAATACATTTTAAGTGCTAACATCACCTTTCAGGAACTACAGAGACAGAGCAAAAAAAAGCGCCCCTCGTCCACAACAAACTTTGCCTCCTCTTTCTTTAGAGAATTTGCTTCCCCCTTCCTCCTTTTTTTAAAAGGGGAAAAAAAAAAGAAGAAGAACTTTTTTCTTTTCTTTTTAAAAACATGAAAATGACCCTGCACTGTTCTAGTCTGGCGACACACACAATCCCCAGGGCACAGATCTCGGCTCATTTTTTTGCAGAACGTCACTTCCCAGCCTTAACTTTGAGATCATCCTCTCTTGGCTTGCAACTCCTCTTGTGTATCACATTTTCAAAAACACATTCAAACCACAGTCCAGCCCTCTGGTCTCATACTTTATTTTATCTACTCTACTTTATTACATCAACCTCCTGGGCTGCTCCACACTGCAGGTTAAACGAGGCAAGGCAGAGAGTAATTCGACGCTGACAAACCCAATCTTTTGTCTTGTTCTTCAAAAAAAACCAACACAACCCACCCAAAAAGTTACTTTGAAAAAAGTACTCTGTGCAAAGCACAAGGACAACAACAATGGAACAGCTGATGCCCAAGAGCTGGTTTCGCCCCCAGTCTCCTACAGATGCTTGCTCCCTTTTCATCACAGGATAAACCATCTCCAATTACTGGAGGCTAACATGTTATTCAAGGATAAATTGTGTGCAGGCTCTTGTTCCACAATAAAAGGAAGGCAATTCAAGTAGCTTACGTCTGCTTCTCATTATATGAATGTTTTAAAAAGCTGTTTTCTATCTTGATGTGAAATATGGCTTTCATTCCTCATTCAGCTATTAAAGCAAGAGAGAAGCCTGCCCTCCTTTATTTCTGCCTCCCAACAGCCATGTCATTGGAAAATAGGGAAAGGAAGATACTTGCAGTGAATTTCATCCACTTATTTAAAGCGACTGGAAATGCTCCTGAACAGCACAAGAAAAATGTGAAGTCTGATTTTCATTACTGAAAAAACTCCGGTTTTTAATTCTCCTCTTGTCCCTTTGTCCTTGTTTTCTTCTGAAGTTTTCTTGAAAAACGGTAAGAATTGATACAAAAAGGCAGGTATCTTTTAGTCTTTCAAGATTTACAAAAGAGTCAACTGAGGGAAAAAAAAAGTAAAGGGAACTACTTACAGATAAAAAATTAACCTACAGTATTTTTACTCAGCAATCCTCTGTTCCTCGCATGAGGTTTCGGGGGTGGAGTCAGAGTTCACTTTGGTTCAGATTTGGGTACCCAACACAAAGGGACACATCTGAGGGCTGGCACAGCAAGCGTCTGCCAACTGTGCAGGCAACCATAAACCTGGCATCTCCCCATGGTTTTTTTTTAAAACTTGAACCTCACAATTCAAACAGCACTGGGCGGGATCCAATTTGCCTAATTCAGCTGAAATTGTAAGCAGTTGGTCACAGGGGAATAACATGGTCAATGCAATATCACCACCTAAATGCTTTACTTAATGGAAAAAAAAAAAGAGAAGACGCCTCTGAAGACCTGTCATCCACTACCTCGGACTCCTTCCAAACAGATCAGCAGAAATATACAATTAAAAGACACAATTCTAGCTTCAGTCTGTTGATCAGAGCTCTCAACTGAGATACAAAATGACATCTCGAACACACAACAACTCCAGGCAAGAGGAGAGGCCTCAGCATCAAACTCTATCCCATCCCAAGTCCCAAAGCCAAAGTTTCTTCGACAAACCGCACGGCATCGCTATCCGTGTGCCTAATTCTGAGGTTACAAACAGGTTCCGTGGTCTCCCCCGCCCCAAATTTTAATCCTTTGCTGTACAGATTGCAAACGAGGGGCCCGCTCCCGAGCAGTCTCATTAAGTGCCCCGCTCTCACACTCCAAATTAGAGCAGCTTACGCCCACCGCAGCTGGCAGCACGACGGCCACCGACCGCCAACGGCTGCACGGCCAGCACCAGCTCTGGTCCCGGCTTCGCCAGTTGTTCAAGGCTACTGGAAACAAAGAATATCCAAAAGAAAGAAAGGTCACAGCATCCTTATAGTCAAAATTAAGGCAGGAAGACGGAAAAAAAAAAGATTTCACATATTGGAAGTCCAAGTTGATAAGACTTAAATGTTTTGGCAATTTATACAGGGCAATGCGCTCGCTGAAGTGAACGGGAGTAGTCGGCCTGTGAAGTTACAAACTGTGCCAGTTTTCAGTCAACAGCCCGATAATTTGCATGAATAAACTGTGTCTGTTGACAGCAATTAAGGTAACATTTGATTATCTTTACAAACTTTTTTTCTGGAAGATCACTTAAGGATCCAGTCTCTTACTCAAAACTTTCAAGCTTCTTTGTCAACAATACTGCTCTGCAACCCAAACTCAAGAAAATAATTATTCTTTTCTAAAATCCACGGGCAATTCAAGGGTGACAGAAGTCACCGTATTTCTTTTCCCTCTCCCTGAACTTTTTAATTTGATGTTGCACATTTTTAGTAAGTCGGATAACGTGTTTGGATGTACCAAGTTAGTAATAGGTTCTCAGCCTCATCTTCAAAAGGTTTTGTCACAGACAGCATCTGATCCTCAGAATCTGTTTTTCACCTATAAAACACGCACAGTCCGTGTATTTGACTTTTACATCGACAAGAGTCAATTTGATTATGAAAGTGTTACTGTGTGGGATTTTATTTTTTTAACTCTGTAACCAGGTCCTACAATTATTACCTCTAACTGTCATTTCTGTGCAGAAACTTCAAGATACCCACACATGCATCTGTGATTTTGGTACGTTTTGTTGTTCTTGCCTATATACAACACCACAGGTCTCCCTGAGAGCTGGGGTTAGCAAAAAGGGATGTTAAAATGATGTAGTGTGACAATGAGAGAGGAATAGAATGCAAAAAATCATCTTTCTTTGTTTCTCCACGTGCCCCTCTGTTGTTGATCTGTTTTATGATGAGGTGTTACCGCTCAAATTCTTTTCCTGCCCTCTTTTCCGACATGAACACGTTCTCAGATAAAAGTAATTGTCCTCATTTATTCAAGAGGCCAAGTGAGATTTATGGAGCAAAACAGAATCATCGATGGAGAAGGACAGCTCTGGAAAGTTGTGCACCTCATTTCCACGCCAGTGGAGACCCAGATACCTTGCAGCACCCCAGAACAAAGAACGGTAGATTTTGAAGAGAAAAAAAAATGGTACGGTGTGTGGAGCAAGGAGACAAGAATCTCTGACTTTCATTTTAGAACAGAACTGGGATTCAGGACATCACCAGATACACGCAGCCATTGTCTTCGACAACCTTCATAAACCTTCTTGCTATTCTGAGCCATTGTCCCTGTTTAACGATATCCTCAAGCTTAGTAGAAATACGGTTCTCAGAAAATGCTAAAAATATTCCTCTGGAATTTTATATTCCTTGTAGGAAGAAATAGTTTGAAGTACAAGTGAGAGGATGATGCAGCTTTCCCAGCTGCCGAGTTCAGGAAATTACTTTGGAGCTCATCACCCACTTTCACATCGTGGCAAACACAAATCTCCTACATTTAAAGCCAGCATGAAGAAAGTCACTTGCGGCTAAAGTAAAAAGGAACATGATTTTGTTTATTCTAGAGGAATCCCTGAAGCAATAAAAATTTGCCAAAAATCCAGACATTTTCAGGCTGAAACAAGCATATCACCACACAAATCAGTTAAACCAGAATGTTAAATCCAGGTAAGTACTGCACTAGAATTGTCTTCTCAGAAGTCAACTCCACCATGTATTTATACAAAAATTTCATCACACACTTAGAATAAAAAAAGGTCATTTGACTACCGCAGAAATGTGTGTGTACAAAAAAAGGACTGAAAATATTTAAGAAATGAGTATGAGCATGTTGCATGTTAATTCTATGTTCTGCTTTCAAGTGAAGTATTGGACAGATGGGAGAGTTACATTCTCCTCTTTTTCGAACTTAATCAGAATTACCGTTCCCTGGTTCCTCAACTGCAAACACAAGGGCAGAAGAGTGCCACATTTTGGACCAGCTCCTGTTATATCCTGATTTTGGGGGATGTTGCTCAAGAATCACAGCGTGCCCCAAGCAAGCAACTTAAGATCAAGGTATTTTTGAATGTGGCAACACAACGAGAAGAGCAGTCCATGGCAACACTTTTCCTTGGTAGAGGCCTCTGTGGACTGAGTAACATTTTTAGAACTTCATTGTTGTTTCCATGACACAACAAAATGCATCGTGGAAAAAAAATAATTAAAAAATCCTATCTCAAAACAAAACTCGAGAGCTTTCACGGTGTAGTTCTCGAGCTGTGCCACTTCAGGTGACCTCACAAGCCCTCTCCCCTTGCCCCTCATTCCTACCTTACTCCACCTCTATCATGACAATACTCCGTAAAATTACTCCTTTCAATAATCCAGATTAAAACTAATCCTCCAGGTAGCAATATAAAGACTGGCCTAAAATTATGACATAAAAACATATCTGGTTCCCCAACTTGTCACCATTAGTAACAGAAACTGTTTGTTCAGCACTAACAATATTTCATTGCATTAACACAGACAACATACCCCCAACACCGGAAAAAACCCACCGAACACGTAGTCAATAACTAACTTGATGTGTGAATTTTCACAGATGCAAGAATTTTTAAATTCAGAGGATACTATAACCATCATAGTCCAGACTCCTCTGAAAGATATCCTCATGAAGTTTTACTTTGAGCTTGCCAGTCTACAAGCTTATTCACCTACCGAAGGGAATAAAATTTAGGTGCTTGATTTATACAAACTTTTACTATTATGCAGTGTTACTAACCAAGAGATACTCAAATCAAGAGTGGAAAAAATGTTCCATGGTTGTAGTGAAGTTACCCACTTATTTGTACTTGCAAAATCAAAGAAATTCAGCAATTTAATCAAGTGTGAAATAACTGTAAGCAGCCAGCTGAAGAACATTAAACTTCAGCTGAGTTAAGACAAGATGTGCAGAATTACCTTATCTTTTGAAAATATTCCTCACCACCTCTCAAGAAGAAAGACACCACGGCCTTCATGCCCTTTCTGCTTTATATATGCAATCTTAAATTTTACCAACTTCTGTTTCTGCAGTACTGTGTTATCTGTATAAGTAAATCCAGAATTTTCCAAATTCAGTAAAAGAATAAGTAGTAGAACTGAACATACCTGCTGATAGAAAAAATTTAGAGTTGGTTTGTCCTCAGTGAACTGGTTTAGGAATCCTTTTGGTAAATATCGAATTCTTAATTCATATCTGAAAAGCAAACAGAAGAAATACTGCTGAGATAAAACGAATAACCAGGTTTTCCCCTCAAATAAAAGATTTCTTCAAACACTCTTAAAAATAAAGACAAAACCAAAACAAACTCAGAAAACTAAGGGAAAAGTTCCTCTTCTGACTACTCGGAGAACTGAACTGGAACGTAGTACCTGACATTTCACAGAACCACAGAACTGCCCAGCTTGGAAAAGATCCTGAAGATCATCGAGTCCGACGATTAACCCAACACTGCCAAGCCCTCGACTAGACCACATCCCGTTCCATAAAGATGTTTACAAAGGACCTTTGTAATAGAACCAAAGGTGAAACCCTGCTCCTTCCCAAAGCTCCCGGGAGGACTGGGGCACCAAGTCGGGGAGCAGAAAATCTCTCGGCTCCAGCTCCAGGCGAAGGGTGAGCCCGGTGAAGTGATGACAGCAGACGAGCTGCCGTAAGCCCTGGCACGACCTCCTGGCAAAAGCTTTTATCTCTGGTTATCACAAGCACTTTAACACACACCCCAGTGCTTCAAGGAAGAGTGGCGACCAGTGGTACTGCCCAGGCTGCCCCAGCCCACAGGCAAGAACAAGGGCTTACTCAAGGAACCCAACTCCGCTCCTTCTCTGATCACGTGCTGTGATGCTCACCTCTGCACTCTTCCACAGGTTTTGAAGGGATTTCTCCGTAAAAAGGTCTCCTGCTTCCTTACTCATCCTCGGGACCCAAGCCAAAGCTAAATGAACCAGTTTTCAACATGACAGTCGTATTTTTCAAGCATTTTTCAAGTACATACCACAGAATAAGGGAGATTGAGAATTAGCCTTGATCCATGACTTACACCACATTTGTATTCTTGCTTGTCCTGCATTAATAACCCACATTGTTTGAGACACACTGCTCGCTTCCTCCTCTAACACATTCCCTGCAATGAATTTCTGATAGTAAATGTCCTCATCCTACGGGTAAGCCAATACAGCATATTCTGAGTATAAAACTCCTTACAGCCCTTCCTCAAAATAAGTATAGTTAACAATCTCATGACGGCAAGAACAAATATTGCAATATTTCAGTCTTGACAAGAACTTTTCAGCAAGTGATCTGGCTGCCTGTAACCAAGATTTATACGAGGGTTTGACAAAAAGTTACTAGACATACTGCTGCTTAGGATTCCACTGCAAACAGAACTTGCAGCCTTGCTATTTGCTTTGAAATCAATGAAAATGCTTTATCCTGTTAGAAATCACAAAAAATAAGGAAAACACGTGCACACACACAGAGTATACTAATTAGGAATATTTAGAAGGATGTTTTTTCACAGCACAGCAAGTTTGTTTTTTCATAGCACGGCAAGTTTATTTCATAAAGGAAAACAAACCCTCAGCCTCCCTGCACACAGAGAACATGATCTTAAACTAAAGAGTCTTCAGACTGTGGGGTACACTAGAGAGGTGCAGAAGACCTGGAAGAGGGCAGACTGAGATGAGATGTGAGGAGGATGTTCTTCACTACGAGGCTGGTGAGACACTGGCACAGGTTGCCCAGAGAAGCTGTGGACGTCTCATCCCCGAAGCGTTCAAGGCCAGGTTGGACGGGGCTTTGAGCAACCTGGTCAGTGCAAGGTGACCCTGACTGTGACAGGAGCGTAGGACAAGATAATCCCTAAAGGTCCTTTCAAACTCAAACCATTCCAGAATGGAATGGGACAGACAGGAATAAATAAAAGATTCAGAGTTACGACAAATTCTCAAAAATTATTCTAATTGAGAAGGCACACAGCACCTTGTATTGCTGACCGGCATTTACATACATAGCAGATATCTAATTATTCATTAAAACTTTAGATCTAAGCCAAATCGAACCTGTAGGTGATTAGGTGCTGGGGAGAGCAAGCAGTGCGAGCACGGTGTCCAGTGGCAAAAAGGCAGAGCCTGCCCTGCTGTCTGCTTCTGCCGTAACCCCTCAAACCTACTGCCGAACACCACTACAGGGACTGACAGGGAACAAAACTGTGTAACAAATTACTGATTTGCACTTTTTAAAAAGGTATTTTAAAGGCACTGTAGTTGCCTTTCTACAATTTAAGATTAAAACACTGAAATCCTTCCGTACAGATTTCACGCTGTCTCCCGTGTGCATTTTCTCCTGCCATCCCCTCCTCATCCTTTATTTGTTCCCACTTTAATTCCTCTCCGGGGCAGCAGATTATTTCCACATCACCTTCCGAGCCTCGCTGCATGAAACAGCGAGCAGGAAAAGGAGTAATCAGAAGTGAAGATACAACCTTTGAGCAAACAAGAGCTGACTGACCCCAACACCTGAAGGTGACCAGCCAACTCGTTATCAGTATTGCCGTACCTCTCACTAATTAAAACACAGCTTCATCCTTGCCCATCGGAGCAGCACTTTGTCAGGTCACTGCACATTAATACAAAATACATCTTTGGAAGGGACTTGCAAATACACAGCAAGTGAGGTGCAACTCGAAGGTATTACCACGGCACAAGAGAGTTTTAAGTCAGACACTGAAGTCAGTTAAGGGCAATTCAGGGTCTTGCAAACTAACAGCAGCCACTTTTCTCGGGCACGAGGCTACGGCTCCACCTGAACAACCTCTAGATATTTAGGTTGTGTACAAGAGAGAATACCACGCTTCATTTTCAATGATTTCAAGGCAGAATGGATCAAGTTAATACCTGTAACCGCCCTACGGAGCTGTATCGGGTCTCCAGGTGCTGGCAGGAAGGTGGGAATGAGAAAGAGGCTGGAAGATGTTGTCATGTCTGTGTCTGTTTCTCACTACCCAAATCTATTTTAATTTGCAATAAATTTCATCAGTTTTCCCCAATTTGAGTGTGATTTGCCTGTGACCATCCTTGTGAAGTGATCTGCCTTTACTCTTGATGCACAAGCTTTCTCATCCTATTTTCTCCCTCTGTCCTGTTGATGAAAGGGAGGAAAAGAAGGTGCCAGGGGGCAGCTGGCAGCCAAAAAAGGTCAACCCATCACAGGGGTATCAGGCACCTGACCCCAGGAACCTGCTAAATCCTAGAAGAGAAATATTACGATCAATGCATACATTTCAGACACCTTAGTTACTAATGGATACTGAAAATGGGGTTGAATTTTCACACTATATAAACAAAAAGAATCCTTTGCCTGGTCTCCCAATGTACTAAGAAAAAACACTAACTAGGAGTCACTCCACACCACCTCTCTGCCTATTTTTCAGGCATCCTACAAGCCAAAAATCAGGACCATTCGGGCCTGAAGAAATGCGTATACATATACACTGTCCCAGTCACCCTCATCTAGACCAGCACGTAGAACACCCTTACAGTCTGGGACTAAAATAAATAAAAAATACAGGAAAAGCAATCTCTATGGGGATTTGTCTTCTTAACTGAGGAGCCACGAGAAGCATCGCTTTTTGAAACAGGATCTCAGGAGAAAACCAGGTAAGGCAAAACAGCTTGGCTGGGACAGTCCCTGAGCGTGACCCTCATTACCTATTTATAACCCATTCTCTGACTATGCCTGGGGGAACGAAGCAGCTGGCTTCCCAAGGCCAACGCAAGGATGGGCTTGATTTTCAACACCCTCTAAATCTGGCTTTGAAATACAGCCAAGCGAGGAGGATGACAAGTCCCTTTCTCACAAGCCGGGCCTGCTTTCTGACCATCAGATGATGACTGCTTCCCTTAGGTCTGATAAAACCAAGAGCTTCTCGTTGAGCAACAAGCACTACCTGGGCAGCCGGTGGAATAAAAGAAGTAAGGATGATTCATCTCTTCCCATTTTGTGGCAGTGAAAGAAATAATGTCACCAGCCCTAAGCACAGAGGTTGCTTCCAGTAGGTTCCAGTTCAGTTCACGTCAGCTGAAAAGTAACCAGAAAGGCAGAAAAAGGAGGAGCCTTGTGTGAGTTTAACGAGCTGAATCGCCTCTCTGAAGGATTAAACAAGCATGAAGGCTCATAGAAGAAAAGGAAAAGAACTGGACGACTGAAAGTGAGAGAGGGGAGAACAACAACTACGGAGCAGAGGTACTGAGCTGTTAGATCAACTCGGTCTGCTCATGAAATCATTCCGCAGTTGTCTTTGTGTCAGTGCTGAGACATCTGCGCTGCAACTATCGAAACTTATAGTGCAGGACTGCTACAGCCCTGGGGCTTACTTTGGGGTGTCTCCTACCTGTTAGACAAAAAGTATGAATGTCACCTGGTTCCAAGGACCTGCTTTACCTACAAGCCTTAACAAAAGAACCAGAAGGTGTGTGCCCTGTGGGGAACATTGGGTGTTCCAAGTCATATAATTTGTTACTTGAATCTCTTGATACTTCCTTCAGGGGGCAAAGAACACCAGGAAACAAAAGAGTGCTCTGGCACGTACCATTTTTTAGAGACACAAAAGATAGTTTCTGTGACTCCTCTTTAATGCTTAGTATTATAAAAAATTACGAGGGTTGATGTTATTTAAACATCTTGCCTCTTGCTAACTCTAGTTCACCCAGCTGTACAGAGGTAAGACGAATGTTAAGAGAGGACGGCTCTTCCACCTTTCTTCCTTGCACCCTTGGAAACAATCAATCATCGAAATAACAATACAACCAGCAAAGAATAATTTCATCATTAAAAAGGGAGTTTATCACATGGCTTGCTAAAATAAATACGAAGAGGAAACCTGAAGCAAACAAAACCACTACAGTCTTTATTGCCTTCCCATTACAAGGTCCTGGGATGTTTGTTTTTATTTCACTTGCCATCTGGGATCATAGAATGGCTGAGGTTGGAGGGGACCGTGAAGATCATCTTGTTCCAACCCCACTGCCATGGGCAGGGACAGCACCCACTAGTCCAGGTTGCTCAAAGCCCCATCCAGCCTGGCCTTGGGCACTTCCAGGGAGGGGGCTTCAACAACTTCTCCGGGCAACCTGTGTCAGCACCTCACCACCTCCAGGGTAAAGAACTTCTTCCTAATGTCTAATCTAAATCTACCCTGCTCTTGTTTAAAACCATCTCCCCGTGCCATTATAAAAAGTCCCTCCCCAGCTCCTGTGTAGCCCCTTCAGGTTCTGGCTGGCTGCTGTAAGGTCTCCCTGGAGCCTTCTCTTCTCCAGGTTGAACAACCCCAACTCTCTCAGCCTGTCCTCACAGCAGAGGTGCTCCAGCCCCCTGATCACCTTCGGGGCCTCCTCCAGACCGGCTCCAACAGGTCCACGTCCCTCTTGTGTTGGGGGCCCCAGAGCTGGACACAGAGCTCCAGGTGAGGTCTCACCAGAGCAGAGCAGAGGGGCAAAATCACCTCTCTCGCCCTGCTGGCCCCGCTGCTTTGGATGCAGCCCAGGACAAGACTGGCTTTTGGAGCTACCAGCGCACGTTGCCGGCTCACATCAAGCACTTCATCACCCAGCACCCCCAAGTCCTTCTCTGCAGGGCTGCTCTCAGTCCCCTCGTCACCCAGCCCGTGTGTGTGCTTGGGACTGCCCCGAGTGCAATCACCTTGCACGCAGGGATGCACCGGCCTTTGTACAAGCGAATGTTTAAGGGGCAGGTAACAATTTATGCTACTGTAAGATAAACCTAACAGCAGCCGTGGTACTGGAATTCAGTAACAAAAAAACCTCTCGGACTGTGCTTGGAAGAGTGCAGTTATTGAAAAGCAGTTGCACAGACTTAACATTCTGCAAAGCTTCTTTAGGGCTAAATCTGGCATAAGTCAAAGAAATAAGACAGTATCCCCAACGTGATGTGAAACACAGCAGACCCCAGAATGGTACAAACAAATAAGCCAACAGTTGCAATAATTGTAACTTTGATCATTTCTGGCACCATGATTTAGACACTTTGAAACTTTCTGACGCTGGAGGCAACTATTCTCTTTGCCAGAGAAAAAAATAAATTGGAAAAAGGATATTTGGCTTGATAGTTAACTAGTATGTACATTCTTAAAGCAAATGCACAGTGAAGACACAGGCATAGTCAAGAAAAAGTTTCTATCCGACCCTTAGTGCCAATCTTTTTTCTTTGTAGGAAAACAAAGGATGAGGGGTTTACTGACTTTTATTTAAAACGAACAAAAAAGCCACAATAGTTCAAATCTTCACTCTGTTGTGCAAAATACAAACCTTTTAAGAGCAAGACGGTCACAGTACCACATAAAAGTAAACGTGAGGATGGGGGAAAAAAAGGCATCTGGTAAGCAACGATTTCCTGTTCATCTTTCGTGCCACAACTGAGGTTGTGCACGGGCAGCCTGGCAAAGCTAAACCGCCTGTGCTCCTGCACCTGCCCTGTTTGCCATAGCACGAGGGAAGAAAATCTGAAGTGACAGAATTGTGGGTGGCCTTGCCCTGAAGTCCACTGTTATTTATTCTTCCTAAGTCCAGCTCCGTCCCGTGAAGCACAGCGATAGCCCTGTTCCTCCCCTTCACAGGCTCATCATCCTCTGCAGGATGACAGACAGCAGAGCCCCAAAGAGCAGCTGCACAGACAGGTTCAGCTTCACAGGGTGCTGGGCCATCCCATTCAAACTGTATTTCTTTACCTTAAAGGGTTGGACTAGATGACCCTTGAGGTCCCTTCCAACCTGGTAATGGATGATCCTATGAGATGGATTTTATTCTGGTAGCTTTGCTGTAGAACCCACTGACAGCCAGTGCAACTTCTACTATTTGGATTAGTCCAGGAGAACATCTGGGATCTAATTTCTGAACACTGTGAACATGCAGTCGTTTTAATTTAGATGATTAGAAAAGGAGGGGGAAAAAAAAAAAAAACACGAGGCAGTTACTTGTTTATTTAACGCTATCGGAAGCTTTTAATTCAAGAACCATTCCAAGACTTCTCCTACTTTAGTAATATAAATATTTTCACAAGTACTGTCATATGATCTTAACCACCCCATGTTACAGTATTACAAATATGACAGCAGCATTTTGATTATGCACAGAGAATCTCGATGGGTTTAAAAGGTATGTCAGGCTGCATGTATTTGATAAAACATTAAATGACACTCTGGAAAGGTACTGAATAATTTACATCTTATCATAGCTCTTTCGTAAGGATTTCATACAATTCCTTTCCAGAAACTTCAAAACAATCACCCACCTTTGATTTTAAAACTGATAACTTTGTTCTGCGACGTGTACAATGTAAATTGCGATGCTTGAGAAAACTGGAACTGACACTTGTACATTACGTGACAAATTTACGCAGCATAAATTATTCACATCTTATATGCAACAGGACTATCGCGGAAAGGATTCAGGAATCCCCTTCTTCCTGAGCTGTGCTCTCACAGTATTACAATGAAAAATTTCTTGTGAGGTGCAGAAGGAAAAATATGGACGCACACCCCAGAAACAATAAAACGTAATGTGCACAGAAGAGACTGTGCAACATTTCTGAAACTTAAGTTTTAATCGTTCATCATTTATTTATGTTTGTTGCATTTGTGGAAGTGAGGCCCCTAAAGAGGATTTATAAACTGAAGATGGTCAGCTGTGACACCGGTTGGCATATAACTCCATTGGCAAGAAATTAAGTACAGACTATTCGCAATAATAGTGCAGAAGATACGCATGTAGCCTTCAAAATAACTACTTCTGCACAAATTGTGGTTACGAACATAAACCACAGGAAAACATGCACAAAACCCCTGCAATGACCTCATACCCACAGTATGGGGTATTCCCACATAAGTTTAGTACTATATTTGGTTTAAAGGTTATTTTAAAAGTTTGAGCTCCCTCACCTTCTCTAACAGACTGTCCTGTCTTTCTGCAAACAAATTTTAGTTTCTGCTTGTCTTTCTACCAGGAAAGTGGAAAATCTTTCCCTTCTTCCTCTCCAGCCTACGCTCTCTCCTGAGCATGCAGTATCACGCTAAAAAGGTGAAGAAAACTCAAATCTCAAGAGAGTATAGCTCATGCCACTTCTCTTACCCAAGTACCTGGCATTATGAAAATATCTCAGCAAATGCACCTAGGCTATGGAAAAAAAACCAACACAAGTTTTGCAATTACCCTTCTACTGTTCATTGCTCCCAGAATATCTGAAGATGCCAGTTAGAGGAAAGGCAGATGTCATTCATCAGCCTGGGGCTTAAATTCATCACTCTATAAAGAGTTTTACAACTGCAGAGGGATAAACTGATCTATTCGTCTTTTGAAATCACATACACAACCAGTACTTAAAAACACCTTTTTGTTTCATCTAAATGCCAAGACATATCCTTTTAAAGCTGCCGCAGTGTCCTTACAGCACCAACGGGAATAGCATTCCTGTTCTCAAACCTCTAAAATCTGAAATGGGGCTGGTTCACTTGAGATATCACAAGCTGCAGATTTTCAGGAGAAATGACTGAGACGTTTCTGTCCCCACTTCAGGCCTCCTTGAAATCCCAGGTTTCGCTTTTCTGCTCTCTTCAGTTTGCAGGAAACCCCTTACAACAACAAAACCCCCTTAAAAGAAACAAAACACCGCTCAGAGCTTTTTCTGAAAAGGCTGGTTTGTTGTTTTTTCCCTTCTTATTCCACCACAAGAGGATCTGCCTTAGTAAACCAACATAAAGTAGCTTAAGACAGAACAGACAGACTTATACGACTCGATTTAGACACAAGGCACACTTGTACTCTTACTTCCATTCTTCTGGAGGGTGGGCTAGTTCAAATTTCTCTCTCACGTTGGACACCCCCATGTCCAGGTGCAGCCAGTGAACCTCCTCAGACTGCAGATGACTGAGTCGTAATCCATAGCAGGCCACGTTTTTCACTTTCTGACTGTCCACAATCTTCTGAATTATGCCCTAAAACAGAGAAACATACACTTCTTACAAGCTGTAAAATGCAATAAATATACTTTTTTTAAAAAAAAAAAGTTCCACAGTAAGGCTTTAAAATATAACCTTGTCATAGCCTATACAAAATACCAAGCAATAAATCAGACACCATCTTTATTAAGAATATTAAATATGTTTAGTTTTAAGCCTCTTCTTCCAACAGCCATTTACAATTTCTCAAATTCTACCAATGTGGCTTCCCAAAATGTCAGTAAATACGTTTCCTTGCACCTTATCAGAATTAAGCCACTACTTCCTCTATGTAGAACAAAATAACATATAAGCCAAAATAGAAAAAGCGTATTTGTGGAAGAAAGTGAGATGTATTTGTTAAAAAAACCCCACACCACATCAACAGCCTTTAAAAGTCATTCTTCACCTACTGTTGGAAAATTTTCTTATAGACTTTCATCTGATTTAGTGCCCCAACAGCCAGGATGTGATAGGTCACATCACAGCCCCTCGCTTGCCTTCTCCCTCTCCCCCCTCCTCATTTTCTCCTGGGATTCAGCACGGATCCCTCACAAAAGTCAAGGGACAATTACTTAGGAAGATTCTCAAATAAAACCAATGTCCTACTTGCTTGTCCTGAGGTAAATTTTAGGGTTTGAGGATGATTTGTCTGAAAAAGCAACCTTTAAAAAACCCAAAATCCTAAGGGGTTGCCACTTCCCTTCCGTGTTAGACCTTGGAAAGGTCTAACGCGAGGTAACTAAAATTCAGATGCGACAGTGGCTGATGGATGAGCACAACCTTCCAGGTGCAGCGTGCCCAGCTCTTACCCCGAAGAGAAAGGCAGCAGAGATCAGAGCTGCTCCCTCGCGACGCGCGAGAAGGGAAGGTTTGTCTCTCTGCAAGGCGGCGGGTCCCTGCGGTACAGAGCTCAGAACTCGGCAGGAGCCCGGGCTATCACCGCTCCCAGGCACTTACTTCAGGAATTCCTAGTCCTTTGCTTCTGACCTCCTAATGGCCTGCAAATCTCCGACGGAAAACGCTCATCTGTGAGCCTGCACACACACACATACACCTACACACACGCACATACACACACAGACGCAGAAGCTGCTGATTCTAGCTCGGAATTTCAGAAAACATCAATGTGTGGCCAGTGGTAAGTGCTGCGGGAGCCAGAGCTGGGCTACTGAACAGAGGTGAAAGGGTTTTTGTACAGGATGACAATGTTTCCCAAAATGCCTTCTTTTATATAGCAAAGCTTCTATATAGCAAAGCAAGGGGAAAACTAACTGCAAAAAGAGAACTAAGGAAGCACTAAATGTGACTAGAAGAGGAAGATGACACACATAAGAGTGGAACGATGCTTCTGGTGAGGCGACAGTGAGACGTTAGATCAGCTCACACGTCTTCTCAAACCGCAGCCTTTAAACAATCTTCCAGAAGCAGCTCAGCGCACAGTGAAACGTAAAAAAAATAATAAAATAACTATTTCAAGCCTACAAGAAGGGAACACAAGCCATGTTTGCTAAGTTCATGGAGTTGGAGGCAGAAGAGGTCCCATCAAGCCCAGCACCCCGTGCCCAACCTGGGCCTCCCAACACCCTTGTCTTCTTCCATGCCCAGGAGCTGCTAAGGGGCTGCTGAGTCCAAACCCTGAAGGAAGCTGCTTGGGAGAAAACCTTCGAAGCACACTGTCAAATCCCAGTGTTCGAGTGGCGCTACCCGCTGGCAGCCTCGCCCCGAGACTAATCCCCAGCAGCTGGCTCCTGGCAGCCAGACGGCGCCCGAGGAGCTGGGGCAAGCGTCCGATGCCAACGCAAACGACCTCCTCGCAGGTACGTTGGTCAAACAACTGAAGGAAGCCCAGCAGTGGTCGCAGATGGATGCTGGGGCAAGAGGTGACACCAGGCAAGCACATCTGACACTTCCCCCAAGGGCTCTCCCAGTCTCTTGGCTATTTTTACCCAAGCCAGGCGGGATTCCCCAAGCCAGGCATCGTTTCTGTCACTCCTCAGCCTTCAACGAAACTCCTTCAGTTACTCATCCTCTTCAAGCAGCTCGCTTTTTGCAAGGCAGCAACTTCCAAAGGTCTACTCTCAGGTCAGTGAACCGTTTTGAATTTGAATTAAATGGGTACATAACACGCAGTGTTTGGTTTTGGAAATCCACTCCATCCCCAGCCCCTGATGCTGTCAGTCAGAAATTAAAATGTGGAGTTAACGCGTTCGTAAATGAAAGCTTTGCCTGCTGTGGTAAGAAACGGCTTTGGAAAGAAAAAAAAATATGGCAAAATTATCTATGACCATAAAGGACAAAGAATACTGGTGCACAAAGCTCAGCTGAAACTGTTAGTACTTGCTCAGGAAAAAAATCAAGCAGGATATCTCAAAATCTCTCATTTTTAGGCTGGAATTTCAAAAGGACTGAAGAAGTCAGATGTCTAATTTGCCACCAGCTGAAAGAGAGATTTTTAAGCCTCTATATCTCTTTTATAACATCAATCAATTCCAAATCTATCAGAGAACCAAAAGAAAATAATAATTTAAAAAGTAAATATATTTTCTAAATTATGTAAGAAGACCTCAACTCTTCTGGTCAGGTAGTTTTCATTATGCCAAGAAAATAATGAGCAATGACTAGTATATACTGCAACTCAAGAAAAGTTCAACATCAACACTGAGAGAGCAGCACTGGTACAAAGGAGATCAAGTTAAAGTGTTGAAAATACATTTCAAAAATTTACATATGTCCAGAAAGGAAGAAGTGACAGTTTATGCAAAACAAACACATTATTAAGTGGCTTCCTGTCTTTTTTTGTTTAGGAATGCCACACTTTCACTCCAGATGCTAACAAACCACAGCTGGAATCAAAAATTGGAGAAATAAGGAAATGTGGTGATGAAGACACTCAGAACAGCTGCTCTGCAGGGGAAGCCATTCAGGTTAAACATCTATTTGCTTCTTTACTTTTAAACCAGGCAAGCTGAATTTTAAAACGTTTACAGCCACATTCAGCACCAGGGACTCGCACCAGGGCAAGAGCGGCCCATAACCAGTGGGGGAACCCTCCGTGCGTGTTTTATCTGGCTGCTCTTTCCAAACAGCGTAAGATTAATCTCCAAGGCTCGTGCTGGCACCGAAGCCACAATCCCGTCAGCGCATTTAACTCCCGTCGGGCAGCGAACTCCACACGGAGTCTCCTCGGGTTCTGGACGGTCTCCACAGACCACGCGGAGGTGCTTGGAGCGCCACACAAAGCCACCACGGCCACTCCAGGCTATGGGACAGCTCCTCTGGCTTTCATGGTCCTAATGTCCTTCCTGGTGGCGATCAGGAGGCTTCCTCCGAAGGTTCCAGACAAATAATTTAACTGCTTGACTCCCCCACAACAGCGACTAAAACATCCTGCTGAGAGACCTCCTGGCAATCTTTCAAACGAAAGCGCAGCAAAAGAAAGCCAAAATCTCTCCAGACTTGACTACAGCCAGCCTTCGAGCGCAGGAAGCAACTCACAGAAGCACAGAATGTTCAGGGTTGGAAGGGACCTCTAGGGATCACCCAGTCCAGCCCCCCTGCCAGAGCAGGATCACCTACAGTAGGTCACACAGGAACGTGTCCAGGTGGGGTTTGAATGTCTCCAGAGAAGGAGACTCCACAACCTCCCTGGGCAGCCGGTGCCAGGGCTCTGGCACCCTCACAGTGAAGAAGTTTCTCCTCATGTTGGGTTAGAACTTCCAGTGTTCCAGCTTATATCCATTATTCCTTGTCCTCTCACTGGGCACCACTGAGAAGAGACTGGCACCTTTCCCTTGGCCCCCACTCCTCACGTATTTCTATACATTAATAAGATCCCCTCTCAGCCTTCTCTTTTCAAGACTAAGCAGCTCCAGTTCTCTCAGTCTTAAGTGAAAAAAAAACAAACAAAAACCCAAACAAAACACACAGCAGGTAAGGAACACCCAAGTTTCAATTTGGATTACACATTTATGACCTCAAATTAACGCCAACTAGAAATCCTCACAGGAGAGCCTGACTCCAGGAAAAAAACTGCTCTAGAACAAGATTCCCCTTTGGGCGTACCCAAGATATCTAAACCAACATCAGTTTCTGTGAGGGGTTTGCATGTGTCTGTTGTCATTCACGTAAATACCCTACAACTGTAAGAAAGTCACGCAATCGTATGCCGATTATCTTTAATTACATTTCCAAAACTAATTTTACACCTCAAACACAAAAGCAGCTAGGAGAGCTGAGCAAAAGAGAATGGGAAGCCCTTAGCAGAATTTCTTATCAATAATAGGCAAGTGATCCATCACCTCTCCCTCCCTTTAACCCAGAGGGAAAAAAAAAAAATCCAAACTTTTTCAACAGCTAGAAAACGGGACAGCACTCATTTTTACTCCTTTGTCTAAAAAACTCAAAGATATTCAAGACAGCTCATTTGAAAAATAGGTTAGTATTTGTCCTAAATTAGGAAAACGTGTCCAAAAATAGAATTTACAGCGCAGTATATTTAAAAAATCAAGACAGGCCAGAGAAGGGCCGAAAGGCACAGGACATCCTAGGCTCTCCCACTATGTATCAATACCTTGTGCTTCCGAAAAGGAACAAAAATTAATTGCTTGCTTGTAAATTAACAGAGCTGATGTGCTATGAATAAATTGAAGTTGGAACAATATACTCCCAGTGTGACTACAAACCTAATTTCCCTATTTAGTAGGCAGGAGAAAGCGTCTTGCACTACAGAAAGTCTTTAAGTAAAACCTCTGACATAGAGACATGGTGTTCCTGTTGGTGAAGCACTTCAAAAATGTCAAATCCTATTTATATATCAAGCATTAGAACTTCTGATGAGAGATTTCTACATGAAGAGTTGGACAAAAGCAAACTACAAAGCTCTGATGCAAATAAATTTAGAATTTCTGTAAAAGCACACTCCATGCCCTCACAATCCCCAAAAGCACGGTTGTCCTCTGATGACACTAGGTCTGCCACTCAATGAGAAAAGCCCACATCTCATTACCACGCTCCTTTCCCTCTTCTGCACTCATCCAGCAAACCTACCTGTACATCACAGGATAAACTAGACTGGCACACACTAAATATATCTTCTTTTTCATCCTGCTTACATTTGCAGGTCAGTAGTTTTGAGTTCTTGGTACCTTTTTAAACAGTTCTCAAAGGGAGGCACATATTAACTAACGAGTCTTGTTACCTGGTACAAGGCATGTAGGTATGCACTGCAGAAAAGGAAGGGGAAAAAACCCAGTGAATTGTACCTATTTACTAGCTCTTTTACTAGACTGGGAATGATTTAATGTATTTCTATGTGCATCTAATTGACGGTAGAAATCATCGCACTCCAGTCTGCTTCTACACATCAAAAAGTTCCACCGACTCAAAGTTCCACTGACCTGTAAAAATTAGATTTGGGTATGTAACCACTGCTGTATACAGTACATTTCTACAACACCAAAAACACTTACCTGGCGTGCTTTTGGGCCCTGCTAGTGTTCACAGGCTCTTTCAACATAACTTTGTGCCCAATTCACAAGCCCTTTACTACAGGTTATCTTAAAATTCTATTTAAAAGAGAAACCCAGCAGATTAAAAAAAAAAAAGTTTCCTACATATTACATTTGCCTTCTCCTTGACGCATGGCAGTAGATTCATTAGAACAGCCCTTCCATGTGTCCATTCCCCTGTAACTCTTTAAGCTACCTGCCCGGTTTAGGAGGAACCAAGAAGCACTAAAGCACACCTGACCCGTTCAGCAGCTCGAAAGCAGGGTGTGTGCAACTTCTGGCTGCCTGGTAGTCACGCCGTACGGTGCAGACTCGCTCTGCTCCAGAGCAGCCGCAGCATCCAGCTACTCATCACCCAGATACTGGGTCAAAATAAGGCAGGTTTGGAAAAAGGAGAAGAGATTCGTTGGACAGGGACGAAGGTGAATGGGTGGAGTCACAGCTAGAAGGTTAAGTCTTCTCAGTGACTCCCACCCTTTTTCAGGCTAGGCAATATCTTTCTTGAGAAGCGTTTGGAAATCAGGAATCCTGCAGACATTGATGAGGGATGCTCATCAATCAGGCTAATTTAATATCCTGTTCCCTGGTGGTGCAGTAACCCCGCGGTGCCAGCACAAACAGGCTTCTCCTTTCTTCCCCCAGTCTTTGCCATTGTGCAAGTCTGCAAAGGCAACGCAGCTAACAAACCTGCAGAACTGATCTGGATTAAAAACACCACCAAAACAATCCCTCGTGTTAATGTGGACGGCCTCTGCCAGCACGACGGAGGCGGGAGCACGAGGAACCGAACAGCAGGGCAGCTGGCACTGCTGCCACAAGCAGCACTTGGCTCAGCAGGGTATCGCCTGAGCGGCAGAGCGCTGCACTGGAGCCTCCTTCCATTCCTCCACCACAGCCTCCAGTCCCATCCCCAATCCAGCACTCACGCCTCCTGTATTACTGGGCAAACATACGGCAGCACGATACAGATTGCATGGGAGGGGCAAACAGGGAAAAAAGCAAGAAATGCTAACCCAGCGATGCAGCTTAATAAACTGCTTCGGTGGTATCTCGGCTGAATGTTTTTCAGCCCTTCTCCTCCTGAAAAGTTCCAATTAGGTATCTGACTGGAAATACACAATCTCCCAACCCTGCAGCCACATCTTCTACCTGTAAAAAATAAGATCCTGCAGGTAGGAAGGGAAGTTGATGAATTCACTCTGGTCTTTCTCCATCATGTAGGGGCAGGACACAGCCAAGGCACGCCACTTGATTTTAATTTTGGGTTTTTTGGAGTTAGATATATCTTTATCCTTAGCTAACGATGTTCTTCTTCTTTTTTTTATTCAGCTTCTTGAGTTCTTATTCAGTCAACATTAAAGAAGCCAACATTTGGGGGTGGTACCGTGTAGAAAAAGACATCCAAATGATGAACAGGTTAAGAGAGCCCTGGACACTGTATCTTTATTTGCTGTCCAAGACTCCTAAACATGCTTCTTTCTATCTCCAGAAACAAGGACAAAGCTGATGGTTACAAGTTTTAATGTTGTCTCTATCCAGTTTATGTTTTAGACAGTCTTACAAGCTGGAAGAAAACAAACCTGTACAAGAATCAAGTACAATGCATGTCTGACAATAACCTAGTTTGAGATTTCTAGTTGGTATTTCCACATAAATAATGTCATCGTTACTTCCTAACTACTATTCAAGAACCAAAGACAATTTTCAAGGGCTAGAACTTTAAAAGAAGGTGTAAAAGGTGAAAGCTGAGCACCTCAGGGGTGGGAATGAAGACTGTGGAGCAGAACTGCACTTGACAGAAAACCATCCCTAAGGGCTCACAGAAACGTCTAATGTTGGGTTTTCTAAGAAAAAAACACAAAAAGTCCCACCAAAACAACAACTCCTCCTCCCTACCCCCTCAATCTGCTGAACACAACGCACTCATCGCCACCTCAAACAGGGTTACAATTCTGCTTGGAGCACGTCTTCTGAAAGCAGAGAGGTGATTTACTTGTAACTGCTGAGCGCGATGCTGTGGCAGCGTCGACAAAATCAGGACAGAGGGGGCATTTGAGGCCAAAGAAATTCCATCTCAGCAACAGCCGCCCACTCGCAAGCCACACCTGAGGCTGTGAACAGGGCAGAGCTCGCCCCGCATCCTCTCCAACTCCAAACTCTGGAAATCCCTCTCTGTGAGTATGCACGTAGACAACCCTGCCAAAGGAAGCCAAACCAAGATAAACAGGGAAGATAAAGAACCTTTCTTTCTCTGGCAAAGGCCTGGCTATCTGTAAACACACAGTAGGAGAGCACTGTTTGCACATTCATAAAAGCCTTTTTTTCTTTTCTCCTTTTGGAAATGGAGCGTGGCTTTAGTATAACACCAAGGTAAAAAAAAAAAAAAAGGGTAAAGAGAGCATGCCAGTTCTTTGAAATCCAAGAGAGCATTTCCAAGAATTGCAAGGCTGCCCTGGAATCCCTTGCAGAATACAGGCTCATCCCGCGGAGGAAACAGCTGTCTTGGAGGGACTAAAGCCATGCAGAATAAGCAGAGCTCCGCAGACAGTTCTCCTCGAGGCAAAGCCTACGTATAGAGAGAGACTCTTGCAGAAAGCAAGAGTCAAACACGAGATTTTTCACGAAATGCATTTCCCCTCGTGATCAAGGATTTGAGTATAATGCACAAAACATACATATATGTACTTTGTTTTTTTGAAGGGCCTTTCCTCACTCCTTTGGCTGTCAAACACTCCCTTTCCATTGACAAAGGCAAGTTCAACTGCCAGAAACAGGTGATGTTTGAAATGACCGATCAGGAAAGAAAAATTCCACCCTTACTTTCCCTTGGTATTAGTACATTCCAAAAAGTCCTCTGCCCTACCAGCAGAAAAACCTTTAACTGGACATTCCAGCCCAAGCCTGACTTCCTTTGAACACTGGAAAGGTTCCTCGGCCATCATCCCAGAAGCTGTGCTAACCACCGAGTATTCCTGAAAAACCTTTTTTTTCCTTTTCCTTTTATTTCTAAAGCTGTCTCAAAGTCATTCGACTTGTGAATATTCTCACAAAGCCCCCAGGAAAGAAGCCAAGGGCCAAACCCAGCACTGGTCTCCTCCTCAGTTTGTAATTCAGAAGAAATGGAAGTTCTGCTGCACATTGTCTCCTCCACAAAACTAAGGTCTAAAAACCTTACAGGCTATTTTAATCTTAAATTATCCTGCTTGGTCATTCCGAAGGAATGCAGGCTTGTACTCCAAAAACGGTTTACTGTTTCTAAAATAAATGTCAGGACATGGTAATACATCAGCGCTAGATCTTCACTCCGGAGTACCTGCACAGTCAAGAGTCACTAGCCAGATTAACAAAATAAAATAATGTTCTTAAAACAAGTGTAACACCAAAGCATCGCATTCTTCTTTATCAGGAAAGGGTAACAATACAAAAATCCCATGACTTTTAGAAACAAATGTCCAATTAAATATGCATATAAATAAATTAAGGCAATCCTTGAGCAACTGCTGTGTGCCTTGTTACTTTTATCCTGCTTTTATAAACAATATTACACGTTTTTGGTTAAAACAAGGATATTTAACTCTGCGAATTGAACTCGGCACTGAACTTCTTACAGAGACTGTAAGTTTCGGATCCTTAAAGCCCATAACCACAGGTATTTCTGAGCTGGAGAAACCAGAGATGTAATCTCTGCTTTTGCTTTTCAAGTTTCTACAGACTTCTTTGGAAAGACAACATCCATTTCAAGTACCACCTAAGAACCTCATCACACATTCGTCCACTGTAGAGGCTTCCAAGGTTAAAAACACACCGAGAGGCAGTTTTTCTTCCCTCCTACCAAGTAATAACACTTTATGGAATAAATCAATCACATCAGATATATCAAATCACTATACCTAAGCCAGGCAGCAAAGATGTTTCAAGTGGCACACAAAAAACCCTTATCTCATATAAAGTAAGATCTGACAATCACCAAAAAAACCCCTTGAATTTCACAGGTCTACGACCAGTTAAAAGACCCACCTCACTTCAAGGTGCTGTTAAATAAACAATAGGAAATGAAAACATTCAAAATTCTTTTTTTCTAGTTGGTTTTCTCTCGCACAAAGGAACCATAATAGTGGGCAGAAGGTGACAACAGGTCTCCTTAGCTCCTGACAACTCTCGCCCTTCGGCAGATTGGAATCGTGTCGTTGCAGTGGGATTTGAAGGATCGGGCAGAGCATGTGTCGAGAACACAAACGTTGGCAGGAATGAGCAGATGGGAATTCGCTTCTACAGCAGGAACCTCACAGGAGAAAACAACCCTCCATAACACCCACCACCACACAAGGGTCTGCTCTGGGAGGAGAATTAACAAACAAGCAAGATATGAAGTTTTCAAAGCATCTGACACGTTAAATTCAGCTTTACTTCAGTTTACATATCGCAACACTTCAAAATTGGAAGAGTAAGCGTGGGCTCGGCCCGCCACCACACAAGGGTCGGCTCTGGGAGGAGAATTAACAAACAAGCAAGATATGAAGTTTTCAAAGCATCTGACACGTTAAATTCAGTTTACATGTCGCAACACTTCAAAATTGGAAGAGTAAGCGTGGGCTCGGCATTACAGAGACTGTTATGGTTCAGAATAAGCAGTTTTTCACACACATGTAACATTTCCACATGCCTCTAAGATTACAAATACTTCCATTATTCTTTAAAAAATCCCAACTTTCATTATTTTTCACTGAAGGATAAGACCGTACAAATACAAGCAGCAGGTGACTGCCAGGCACAGGGATGGGAATAAAGGGACTTACTGGGGGAGGAGAGACCCTCCCGCATTTGGGGGAAAGGAGTTTCCAAACAGGACTCTTCTTTTATACCAAAGTCATGTATACATTACATGTGCACCTTTTAAACATGTAAATATACATATCTAACATTTAAACAAATAAACTTTTTTTAAAAAAAAAAACAAAAACAAAACCATGAGGAGTGTCCTTTAATGTCACTTTCATCCCCATCATCCTGCCAGGTGTTACACAGGCTTTTGGGGTGTATGAAGTGGTAAAAGTCAGCTGTCACACACCAGTAGTGGTATCTAGACTGGTAACCACTGTCCTAAATTTCAACTCTCCATTCTGTAAAAATGGGAAGAGTTCTCATTTCTTTAAGGTAACACACAATCAAACATTAGTTTTTTTTCTTCTCAAGGGAAGTCGGTGCCACTTAAAAGCGTTTTCTGAAGTTACTCCCAACATACAACAGGCAAAGATTCTTTTAAAATAAATGGCGACACTTCTGTGTTTGCTTCCAGATTTCAGGTCCCTTCCAACTCAGAGCATTCTATGATTTTTCTGTAGCACAAAGTTAACAATTAATCTAAAGCTGGTATGACAATGTTAAAAACCAGACTTACTCGGACATCAGTAGCATCTCCGTGCCGGATAATGCTGGCCCACGTTGTCGGCTCGCTGCTATTTTCAAAGTAGTGAAAAACCTTTAAGACACGTTCCATGGCCCCCGGGGAGCGCTCCATCCCAGTACTGAGGTGCGTCTTTGCACTTGAACTTGGTGTATGGTTCAAGTTTGGATCAAGGTAAGCTGCTGCCATGGTTTTGCTAGATGCTAGGTATCGGTCATATTCTAGGAAAGGGAAAGAAAAAAATCCATTAGTTTCAGTTATACCTGAATTTTACACCAATTCATACCAAACGCTTACTGGAAACCCATGAAGACTTATTTTTCGAAAGAACATTTAGCTGCCTTACTTGGAGTCCCCTCCTAAAATCATTACACATCTACAAACACAAAAAAAAACAATCCAGATGACTACCAGAGGAACCTGCGGTCCCTTGGACCAAGTGATCTGAATTTGAAGGCCACAACTGTTAACAAAAGTGGTATCTTGAGCAAGATTTCTTCCTCTAGTTTCTCAATGGCTTAACCCAAAGCCTTCAAGGCCAAACAGCGTCTTCCAGTTTTAAGAAGATCCCTAAAACCTGCCAGGTCTGGTTTTGCAACAAGTCTCTAAAGAGCATAAGGAAACCCCACCAGCCCAGTCTCTGGAGACTCCGTTGAGAAGCCGCACGCCAACACCAGGCTCTCCCATTTAAGGCTAAGACAATGTCACAACTCAAAACCACCCAGAGTTAAATTCATTATTTGCTCATGAACCGTTAAGAACAACACTGCCCCTCCTCCCATCAACTACTAAAAAAGAGACTAAGGTTTATCACGGACTAGTTCGAGCAATTTCCAAGTCTGGTGGTAAAAAGGCACAGACCAGGCATGAGTCTGCATCTCAAAGAAAAAAAAAAAATAAAAATTGCCTCCTGGCTACTGCTGCTACTTAGTCAACCACAAGCAGATGGTGTCTGAGAAATCAATGCAGCACAAGAGAGAGAGCAAACAATCCCTCCTCCCTCTCCTCGCAGTCTCAAGCATCATTCCAGTCTGCTGGCTGGAAAGAGCAAAGAGCCGCAGGGCTTTGCTCCAGGGCTTGGACAAGTGCAGCGAGCTTTCTGTACCTCCTCCTCCTCACAGCGAGCAGTTCTGGAAATGCGGAGATGTTAAAAATAAAATAAACCCGGATCTTTTTGGCAGAGTACCCTGAAGGCTTTTCTGGTAGCAAAGCTGGCCTGCGAGACGGGGCTGGAGGGGACTGAAGCTGCTTCAACGCTGCTACCGAACGCCTGAGCCTTAGTTTACTTCACCCCAACTCCTGGTTGTTCCTCAGCAGAGCTCCAGCCGCCAGCCTCCCACTCAGGATGCTCCGCTGACCTCCCTGACAATCGATTCAGGAAACTACAAGTGGAGAAAAATTAATAAAAAAAGAGGGGGATTTGGTTTTTGGGGTTGGCTTAGTTTTACACCACCGCTGCCTGAGGTTGCCACAGACAGTAAGCACAGAGGACGAGGAGCGGCCGGTGGTGAGGGGCAGGAGAGAGATGTCTCCCCTCCAGCAGCAGCTCGCTGTTACACCAGTTCACCAGCCCCGTCAAACCACCCCATGAGCTCAGCCTGCAGGAATCTAGCAGGGCCAATATCAAGGCTTGAGATCTCCAGACTGCAGATACCACCACTTGCTAGAGGCTAAAAGCAGGACTTGAAGTCTAAGATCTTAAGCATCCTCCCCACTCAGACACACAAGATAAAGAGGAAACAAACAGCCCATCTGTGCTGCAGGACTTTACCTCTTAAAGGGTCGAATTGCATTCATCCAACAGAACTGTAAGAACTTAAAATTGACAGTACTGGGTCAGACAAAAGGCCTCTAACTTGCTGCCCTCTGGGCAAGCACAAGAGCCAAGGAGACACTTCTCCCCAGCATTCCCCCAGCGCCTGCCCCTTGAGGAACGGCCCCCACCCTGCAAGCACCGGCTGAGTTTCAGATCCCAGTTTTCTCTGTCCGAGAACTCCAGAAATCATTTCAGTTTTCGTATCGTGCTTTATGGGTTCTCTTTTCTGGCAATCAGTACAAATGCATGAAGTCAACCCTATGCCCACAGATACAGACAGGAAAATGTTGGGAACCTCTCAGCAACGCTGCTCTTGACTTCTCCTCCCCAAAGGAGCTCAGGAGCTGTTTTCGTGTAAACCTTGACTTGAAAGCTGAAGCAGGTTTAAAAACCTCCCGTGGCACACTAATACCGAGACGACAGGAGCATACAGGCTTCTAACTGCAGGGCTCCTCTCTCGTAAGGCTGGAACAGCCGTCGTGAAACTCCAAAGGTCTGCGAGGTGGGGAGTTCCATCGCGACAAATTCAGGCAGACGAAGCCCTTCAACAGCGCAACTGGCAGGATCGAAACGCCAGCAGCTTTCAGGCTCAGGCATGAGCCACTTCTGCAGCAGGTTCTGCCTCCTTCAGAGCAGCCAACTCTACCCCAAAGCCACCAGTAAAGCCAATAAGCTTTATTTCAAGCCTACGTAAGGAAATAGCAGGAAATTCTTCTGCAAACCGAAGGGAGACAAGGAATTTTGAAGGGGAACTAAAGGAACACCTTCTTTAATATTAACTTGCTGTATTCCATCCACTTGACATAGACGTTCATCGGGTTTTATTTGGTAGAAAAAGAGGAAGAAAAGCTACAGGGTAACACAGAAACAAGTATTTAAAAGCTGTGTGACCCCAGACTTTATACGGACAACCTACATCCCCTGGGAGCAGCAAACAAAAGCACTGAAAGAAATCAGTTTCTACACCCAGATGGACTCTCAAGCACTGCAATTTCAACGGACAGGCAAAACACTACTGCAATTTTTTTTCCCTATTCATCACATTGAGGGAAAACATGGAATCAAACATTGGACTGACTGTGCTATTGTCAGCTTTCACAAGGTTTTACAGGTCAGAGATGTTTTAAGGTAAATCAACTTCCTATATGAAATTAGAAAAGCAGTTTTCCTTCAAAAATTCATCATCGTTGGGTTCCTTACAAGTTCTTTTAAAAAACCCAATGCTTACTTTATGAGGTACCACAAGAGCAATAAATCTGATAGCTCAGGGGTATCAAAACATACACCATCTCTCTGGTGATGGGCCTATTAACACACCCATTAAAACCAGCCCCTGGGTTGGAGTTCATAAAGGTGGCTGTAGAACTCTGCCTCAGGCCAAAATCTAAATTACAGCTGCCCCTGATGGAAAAGTAGTTAAACAACCAGTACCTGATAAGATCACAACACTGGGATGTTTACTTGGGCTCTTCTAAATTCAGACCAGACTGGTGTGTAATCCTGCCGCTGCAGAGCTCCCTTTAAATGAGCAGCTTTAGACCTCCTGGTATTAAACAGACAAGCAGCATATGATGACGGAGCGCAAATGAGCTCCGGGTCAAGCAAACAGAGGGTAGAATAAGATTTAAGTATGAAATTCCGTACCATGAGGGTGGCAAGACACTGGAACAGGCTGCGTTTGTGGATGTCCCATCACCGGAAGCACTCAAGGTCGGACTGGGCAACCTGAGTAACCTGGTGTAGCCAAAGATGTCCCTGCCCGTGGCAGGGAGGTTTGACCAGATGATCTTTAAAGGTCCCTCCTCCCAACCCAAGCGTTTGTACAATTCTACACTGCCTATGCAGACTTAATTCTGCTGTATGTGATTGGATATTGGGGTGAAAAAGAGCTGCAGCACATCCACATTAACGGTCTAAAACTGAGTGTGGTCACATTGGTTTGTAGGCGAAGCTGTGTGCCAGGATCCCTCGGAGCTGCAAAGAGTAAAGGCCATGGTTCCCCCAACAATCGTGTTTCTCAGGACTGTAAAAACTTATTCCAAGTCTGGGGGAAGAGTGAAGAGAACCAACCCCAGCCTGGTAGATATTTAGTTGGTCCACTAAGCAACTGTAGTTGTTACCAGACTATGATGTGATGATTTGCTCTACTGTGATGGAGCACCTGAGCTTTAGGAAAGCATATTAATTAATCTCTGTTAAATGACATTAGAAGAGAAAGCTTTTCAGAAAAACCAAAGAACCACCAAACAAAACCAATTCAACACCACAGTGCTCCACGGGTTCTCAAATCAACGACAAGCAAGCACCGCCTACCTTCTCATGCCTGCCTTTTTCACTTAGGCAGCAGTTCCACTACGAAAGTACAATATAACTTGTTTTATTTTCTCAAGGAACACAAAATGAGATAAGGAAGTGAATCCTTCCCAAGGTGACTCCTGCTGACACATCTCTGAGCACTGCACACTCTGCACATTCGCTTCACTACGGCGGAACAGGCAGTGTTACGGCTTCCAGGAGCCCAATCAAAGGTCAAAGTCACATTTCACTACCAGCTCCAGGTACTTCAAAATCAAATCATTTCCACTAATGAGGCAGTCAAAAATCATAACAAAACATTTAAACCAATTAACTAAAAGTTGATTAATAAACTAATAGAAAAGTTAAAGGAGTCCCACAAGGGCAATCATTTCAATGCCAGTAATGTCTTCAACATTAGCAGCTTGGCATAAAATAAAAAAATAAACAAAACTGTTCTTCCTATCAGCATTGGCAGATGCCCAATAACACAGCATTAACGTGTTCACACTGTGACTTCATGCTGTCCCCAGTAGATATCTCGACATTTCATAATGCTGCTCCATCTCCACACTGATCCCCACCTCAGGTTTGAAGGCATCGACATCCACATGCTAACGTCCCTTCCAGGTTGCGTTTCTGCAAAAGAACTTGGTCCATCTCAATTCAAATCTAGAAAAATCTGTGAGAATCTATAAGCTCTGTTTTAAAAAATACAAGAATTGACACAAAATACAGTAAAAATTGAGAGTTCTAGGATAGAGAAGGCTCATGGGGATCTTACCAATATCCACAAATACCAGTGAAGACGGAGCCAGACTGTTCCCCATGAAGACACGAGACAACAGGCATCAAGTGACAAACAGGAATTCCCAATTAAGTGTCAGAGAAAGGACAGTGTTTCGTGCAGCAAGAGGTTGCCCAGAGAGGCTGCAGAGTCTCCACCCCTGGAGACACTCAAATAGCGACGGGACAAAGCCCTGACCAACCCGCTGCTGCTGCCCCTGCCCTGAGCAGGGGGGTTGGACCAAACTGTCTCCCACTGGTCCCTTCCCAGCTCAGTGATTCTGCGATTAAGACTAAATTAAGAATTTATTTCACGCTCTAAATTCCTTCAAATGATGCCTATGGCATCTCACACGAGGCAGTAAACATCTCACGAATTTCGAGCTCCATCCATTTCCACAGCTTGTATTAATTCTCGCGGCGGCTCGCCTTGCAAATATTAACTTGGCTATCTCAACCTCGCAGAAAGTCGGGATGTTAAGTACAATTATAACGAAGTTCTCCATGACAAAGCTGGTACTTTTTGTCGAGTCAGCGCATTGCTGACTTTTAGTGCGCCATCTTTTGATTCTGAATACCCCACCTTCTGATATAACATATATATATATATTTATCGCAAGATCTGTTCTCCATGCTTGCTGTTGGACACAAAGTGCACGGTTCGCTAAAATCCCTCTTGATGGCACTTAAAACACCATATTTCTTCTAAGAAAGCATTCACAGTGTATTCAACTACATGATGACACCCATGTGGCACGGTCACACGCTCAGAGCGCCTGGTTCTGGCAGCAGTCCCCTTCCCTGAAAACCAGAGAGGATGGAAGAGAGGAAAAAACAAAGTGGTCAAGGCAGCACGTCCAGAACACGGACACGCCACAGGAAAGAAGCAGCAAGCAACAAGCTCACCTTCATTTACCTGATACTAACACCTTGTTATATGGTTAATGATGTGGATTTGAGGGCTAAACTTTGAAAAAATCACTAAATTGGAGATTTCAAATTAGGGGCAAACACAGAAAGAGAGGAGAAAGGGTATCTTTTGCTATTATAATCCCTTTTGTCTTCAGAAACAGCCCATAATTTTAGCTGTTTCCATAAACCACATTGAAAAGTCCCTGTTTGTTTCCCACCAAGTTTATTTTTCTTGTTCTCTTCCTTTCAGCTAATGCTGATGTTCAAAAGCAGAAGAAAAAAGCTGTAATCTTTAGTTCTGCCTCAGACACCTTTCAGCTGTATTTACTCTTCTTGGTAATATCAGCTCCGACTACAGCCAAGAATATATTTATTTCTCTTGCTGCCTCTTCTCTGACCCCCTCCTGAGTCACTGCTCTCTCCCCACTCTTCCAGATACAGACGTACTTTTAAGTATATTATACGCAGTAAAAAACATTTATCAAAGCCCTTAAAGCCAGCCAAATTAAAACAATTTAAGAAATAAGTTATTAGTATGTATTTTAGTCTAAATTGACACCAACTATTTCCCTGTATCAATATGCAGTGAAAGAATGGCCTCGTATCAATAATTCCCCTTAACATTTCTTTTTTCCCCGTGGGGAATATTGCCTAACCAGTTACTAACTCTGTGTCTCAATTACAGTTTGGGGTTTTTTTTCTTCGCAGAGTGAGAGATTTTAGAAATACACTGGAAAATCAACATGAGAAGGTAACACACCCCAAAGTCAACCCAAATTTAGCAATGCAAGTTGACCACCTGAGAAAATCGATTTCAATTATATCAATGTTTTAATAGATTAAACGTTCAGGAGAGAATGAAGGAGGAATTCAGAGAAAGCACAAACTACAGGACCTGTATGAACCAAAACCACGACACCCTCGCGCCTGTTACACACCAGGCAAGCACAATTCAGCAAAAATCAATTAATAAACACGTGTACCACCAACAGTAACTGAAACAAGGGCAGACTGCACGTACAGCTGCTACGGATGCAGCTTGTCTTAGGACTTTTAAGTTGCTTTTGCTAAGTGCTCCAGACGCGGTGGCCCAGCACTGGGGCTGCACGGCACCTCGGGATGCAGGGAGAGAGAAAATTTATTGGGGATCTTGTTAATGTACATAAGTATCTGAGGGGTGGGTGTCAAGACGAAGGGGACAATCTCTTCTCAGTGGAGCCCAGCAACAGAACAAGAAATAATGAGTTTAGGTTAGAACACAGGAAGTTCCACCTCAACATGAGGAGAAACTTCTTTACCACAAGGGTGCCAGAGCCCTGGCACAGGCTGCCCAGGGAGGGTGTGGAGTTTCCTTCTGTGGAGACATTCAAAACCCGCCTGGACACGTTCCTGTGTGACCTACTGTAGGTGATCCTGCTCTGGCAGGGGGGCTGGACTGGGTGATCTCTAGAGGTCGCTTCCAACCCCGAACATTCTACAATCAGTGCTGTCACACCACAAAGCAAATTCATCGAGGTGTCTTGCACTCCGTCCACTCTTCTCCCCAAGAATCCCACAGGATTAAGTCCTGACATACCTTAAACATGCAGTTTAACCTGATTTTATCGTTAAGTTGCATAAACGGCGCTAGCAGCATTTCCCCCTGGAGTTGGCACCAATTTCTATTTTTAATATTAAAAAAAATTAATAATGATGAAGCATCAGCTGTGTTGGGACTACAAGAAAATCAATGTATATGCTTTAATTAGAAGACAGTATCCAGCTAGATACTTGTCTAATTTCTCAGTAGCAGGACCTTCACTTCGGTCCCCTGGCACCACTGAAACCCAAGTAAATACCTCCCCTTACATCTGCTGCTGCTGCTCTTTTGAATTTCACTGGCAAGTCGTAGGGAATTACAGCGGTGCACTTTTCTTTAAAATAACGCCACGGAAATGCACAAGTCAGAATGCTGTAAGCACCAAAGATGACCCAGGGGCTGGAGCACCTCTGCTGCGAGGACAGGCTGCGGGAGCTGGGATTGTTCAGTCTGGAAAAGAGAAGACTTTGGGGGGGACCTAATAGCTGCCTTCCAACACCTGAAGGGAACCTAGAGGAAGGCTGGGGAAGGACTTTTGACAAGAGTGTCCACTGATAGGACAAGGGGAAATGGGTTTAAGTTGAAGGAGAATAGATTTAGATTGGACCTTAGGAAGAAATTCTTCTGTACGAGGGCGGCAAGACTTTGGAATAAATTGCCCAAAGATGTTGTGGCTGCCCCCTCCCTGGAGCTGTTCAAGGCCAGGTTGGATGAGGCCGTGAGCAACCGGGGCTGGTTAAAGGCGTCCCTGCCCATGGCAGGGGGTTGGATTAGATGATCTCTAAGGTCCCTTCCAGCCTATGAGATCCTGCTCTATGAAGGCTCTACATAATACAATTACAAGCTTTTTGAGATTGCACTTATGCGTATCTACACACGCACACACACAAAAAAAAATTAGGAGACAAAACGGGTTCAGAAGAGGGATTTCCTCAATGTGCAGTAAATGGGGACAGAAGACAACTACCGACCGAACTCATTTTAGTGTTTTTTTCCTATAACCATCTCCAATAGGTACTGTTGGACCAGACAAAACTTTAGCTTTCCCATCAAAAAGGTTAAGACGGTAATAATTGCAGTTAGACCATTCTGTTTGCAACTGAGTCGCTACTTCCTTTTCTAATAAGCAAAAAAAAGACAATCCCAAACTAGGTATTAACAAATTGAAACACATTAAGGTTTCCTCCAACAAAATTCTCTGAAAGAGAAACTTAATAGCCCAAAGGGTAAGATATTAGTATGTGGTAGAAAAATTAACTGGAATGCAGAAGATCCAGGACCAATCCCCTACAGAAGCCAAGTTTTTTTACAATTAAGCTCCATCATTTCTGTCATTTGAAAAGAAATGAGGTAGGACCACCTCAAGAATACTCAATGAGGGTACGTGTGGCACCGTTTTCCTCTCCCCTCCCATGAGAAGGGGTCTCCTGGGTGAGAAGCACATCAGGTTTTGCAGCAGGTGGGCAATAAATACAACACGGCCTTTGCCACAACAAGCTTCAGTCTATTCCATTTAAGCAACTTTTTGTGTTCGTTCACCCAGACAATCTCATCCCACCTGAACGAACCCAGATATTCGTTAGTTACTGACGCTTAGCTAATTTCAAACAGCTTGGAATGGGGTCAGAAATACCAGGGAATTCAATTGCAATGCATTTTGAAAAAAAAAAAATCAGTCATAGAATTCAGTCTTTGTAGATACTCTGACAGCCCATCAGCTCGCCAACGAGCACCAACATAACGACTGATCTATCAGTGCCCAGGTCTGAAACCACTAGTGGGGGTTGGCCCTCATCACCTGAGGGGATCAAAGGACACAAGAGACAACTGGTGCAACATCCTGGTCAGGAAAGGAGGGCAAACCTGCATAAATCAAGTGGCTTTCACTACCTTCTCATGAATTTATCGATCATGCCATTAAGAGGAGTCATAAAGATGACTTTACAGTGCATTTTTATTCTATTCTGTTATTTCTCTGGAAACAATAAATCAATCCACGTCGTGGCAATGAAATACACAATCTGCGTACAACGATGTGAACAGTTGCAGAAATAGCAGGTGGTAATAATTTAAGCTGGCGCTACACAAACGAGACACTTCCGTAAACCACCAAGACACACAGAGCTATCAAACCCACCTCCCTTCAATCTCTATTATAACGTACAGAAATATTTGTTTGGGGAGGGCTACTGAAACATGCAATTTGTTTTTAAAGCCTCAGTTTCGCTTGGCCTGAAAACACAAACTCCTACAAGGGGACTCGGCAACCAAAACACTTCCGCACAAGCTTCAGGAAGTACAGAGTTTCCAGATACTTGCAACATGTGCTCTTAGCATGTTTAAACTTCTTTTAAATTAATTACTTCATAATAGGTAGAGAAAAAAATAAAAAATCTCTTTCAACAAGGAGTGCACGTGCTTTAATATGTATGAAAACACACCAGTTTCTGCAGAGAATGCTCTTCAGCTGCGGTAACACACCCTCCACGCTACAAAGAGTTTTCTCCATGAGCAGTACTTCATGGGTCAACGGGCACCTACCATCGCTCAAATTCCCACGCAGACTGTGAGACTAGCGAGCTTTAGGAAAAATAACACAAAGGGATAAAACATTAAGTATTCCAACCCAAGGATATTTCACTGAATTTTTAATTTTAGCCTGCAAATTGGCTCTTCAGGATCTTTGCAACTTGGGATCTTTGCAACTTGGAGTAAGTTCTGCCAGTGCTTACTGAAGTCAAGGGCTGGGTGTCCACGTGTCTTCAGCACCATGTAACCCCCTTGCCAGCGGAGAACTATGGATTAAGTTTATTCTATTTTAACCACAAGGTGGAAAAAGAGTAGAAAAAACAATGTAATTTGCACCACACTCTGAGTGCTGTCCACAAAGTCCAGAGAAGTTCAGCTGAAATGATGATGTGGAGGAACAACAGCCGCAAAAAAACAAAACACCCCAAGACTTTTCAGTCAAAAGATCTTTTCTAAATAGGAGGTAGAGGACTGTGGAGGCAGATGGTAGCAGCAAATTCAGAGGAGTACGGACAACGGGCACATGAACAGACATTAAGAAACCCTGGAAGTCTCTAACGCAGTGGATGTGATGGAACAACAAGGATCGACTGCGGCAACACAGTCACGTTCATGTGATCTCCTGAAAGTCACCAAGAAGAGAGAATGTCAAAGAGAGTGGACGACTGATGCGATTCATTCACATTAACAACATCCAGAAAAGCTTAATCTTTTGCTTCTAATGCTGAAGTTAAAATTACCTTGGTGGTTCCAGAAAAGCTCAACATATAGATCACAGAACTGTTACGGTTGGAAAAGACCTTCAAGATCATCAAGTCCAATGGTTATCTAACCCTACCAGGTCTACTTCTAAATCATGTCCTTGAGCACCATATCTAAAGGGCTTTCAAATGCATCCAAGGATGGCGATTCAACCACTTCCCTGGGCAGCCTGTGCCAGCCTTTGATAACCCTTTCAGTGAAGAAGTTTTCCCTAATGTCCAACCTAAATCTCCCCTGGTGTAACTTGAAGCCATTTCCTCTTGTCCTATTGGTTGTAGCTTGTGAGAAGAGACCAACTCTCACCTCGCTACAGCCTCGTTCCAGGTAGTTGTAGAGAGCGATAGGTCTCGCCTCAGCCTCCTTTTCTTCAGACTAAATACAGATGTAGGTAGACAGACCAGCTTTGTGAGTCACACGTTCGATAGCGTACACTTATCAAGTCAAGAGTTGCCAGCGCAAGGTGATGATTTCCAGGCTTGGAAAAGATTGACATCAAGTCAGAAAACTAAAACTCATCAAATAAAATTTCAACAATTTTCCTGCACAGAACAAATCAGGAAATTAAACAATCCTAGACAAAAAAGCACAGCTATGAAAGCATCAGAAAAGCCTACACTATATATTCTGATCCTTGTAAGAGTTCATATGTTTAAAAAAAAAAGACGACAAATCATTCACAAAATATTTTCAGAATTTTTTTTTTTTTTTACATGTCAGGCATTCTCTTGCACACCGTTAAGAGTTCATATGTTTAAAAAAAAAAGACGACCAATCATTCACAAAATATTTTCAGAATATTTTTTTTTTTTTTTTAAATGTCAGGCATTCTCTTGCACACCGTTGGAAGTTCCCACGTACAGTTTAATGTTCAAATATCACTGAAAGAATTTAAGTCTGGTTTCTCAGATTTGCTTCTGTAAGAAGCTACAGGACTGACAGACCATTATTTCCGAGGAAAGTATTTGCACAGAGGTTTGAGTTAATTTTTCAAAGGCAAGTAAGTTGTCATCACGGGC
>NW_009731310.1:1669-11969 GCF_000703405.1 Apaloderma vittatum | reverse complement strand
CCAACTTAATATAACCGACTTGTTCTTGCTGCTGCCAAAGCTGTGGAGCTTGCTACCTATTTTTTTCCCTGCCAAGAGTTTCCTCATCCATCCTTCCTGACTCTACAGCCCTTGCTCCCTTCCGTGACATCCTGCTGCTTCTTAAACCATTAATTTTTGGCTTTGTTTTGTGTGGGTTTTTTAACTTTTATCTAATTAAAACAGAAGAAATCAGTCCAGGATTTTTTTTTCTGGTTTTTTTTGAGGTAAGGTTTTTGTTTTGATTTGTTTGGTTGGTTGGTTTTGGGGGTCTTTTCTGGGAGGAGGTGTCTATTTAAATGAGGTGAAATGGCTCAAAGAAGAGCTCTGAAAAGCTCTGGAGCCAGCACAAAGTAAACAGCAGAAGCGCATCGCCAGGACGAGGGAGGAGGAAGCTTCCCACTTTGGCAGCTGCAAGCTGGTACGCTGGCTCGCTTCACTGAGAAACATAGAACCAACAGGTTGGAAAAGACCTCTAAGATCAAGCCCAACCATCCACCCAACACTTCCATCAGCAGTTCCTGATGTCCAGGTCCTGGTCAGGAGGCGGGTGAAGATGGGAGAAGGAGGCAAAGAAGAGCACTGGCAGGAGAAGAGGAGGAACACCTCCATAGTAATGAAGGAAAAAATAATTTGGTAAAAATGACACTATTAAAAATTCAAGAGTAATTTTCAACTTCAAGCTCCCTTTTTCCACCCTTCCTTTAAAGCCATTTATCAAAACCTAGTTGGTGCTCAGATAAGTTTGACCAGTTAAGTGGGTAGATTTAAAAGAGACTAAAAATCTTTAACATCAGTGTACTGAAAGGCCACAGAAAAATAGCCAGTATGCGTCCAAGTCAACAGAAGACAGATCCCATATAAAGACAGAAGAAGAGGGAGAAAAACAAGTGATACACTCAGGGTAGAATGACCTAAGTTTTATGGTGTTCAGCAGCCAGTTCAAACACTGGAGCCCAAGTTTCCGGCTGAAGTAACGTTCACCTACCCAAGACCTCACCAAGCGTGATTCTGCTGATCTATAAAGCTCCTATGTACGCCTCCTTCATAACAGTAATAATATGTACATCTCTTAGAGGTTACTGACCAGACTATAACATCTACTCCTTACCCTGCGCACTAAATGAACAAACTGCAGGGGACTTGTTACATCTTAATTATAAAAAACCAGTTTTTCACAGTAATGCTTACTATAACTTTAAAGCTCTGTTTCTATTACAGACGTAAAAAGATTGTATATACTAGACTAAATGTAAGACACCAGACACAATGACTGCTTATCCTTAAATTAAGATTATTCTTAGATTTCCTGAGAGTGGAACAACAGAAGAAATCTATCTTGCAGCAATTTTCCAGTTCAGAGTGTTTGTAAACCAGACAGTCATGGGTGCTCTAGTATCCAGTGCTGAAAGGAAAAAATAAATTAGTCCAATTGCCTAGTTCAGTCAAAACAATCACAATTTCCCTTGGTTTAGGAGCAGAGTGTTTACTAACAGATTAGACAGTAGTCCTGGTACTAGAGCAGGGTTTCATTTCATTTCATCTGATATGATCTTCCCAATTCAAATCTTAATTCCAATAATGTGGACATGGGCAGAAGTTGATGAAATCCCTGGGCAATGGGACAGACAAGGGAAGCTCGTTCGCATCTGACAGAAGGTAGGTGGTGACGAGCTCCTGTAACTTGCACCTGTTAATTATCACGGCACCATCTACGCATCAGCCAGGGATCAGAACTTAAAAAGGTGGCAGAAGCATCACACTACCAGCTAAAATTAGATTTTTGGTCAGAGACCACTTGAATGCCTGACCCAAGAAGTAACTACAATGAAAAATAAAGGGAAAAGGTTGATTTGCAAGATGCCTGGCACAGCCCATGGCAGCATAACTGCACCCAACCTCTAATTATCTCCTGATGTTTTGTAAATGTCAAAGCATATTTTTTAAAGATGCCTGGCATTTGTCTGAAACGTGATTTCACTACATTTTAATCAGCTGCAGAGTATTTCACTGAGCGAGTGGAGTGCGTTTCATACATGACAGGCATTCAAAGAGAAAAGCTCACTGAAAACACATCTATGTCCTTCTGCCAAAGGCAACACTACTCAGCCATGACGGACACCAAAAAGAGGTGGGGAGAGAAGCCAAGGGCCAGAAGCAGAGCTCGACAGGCTTCGGGAACGTTTTTGTTCCACCTGGGCAACACGGACCCTTCCTTGTGGGACACCACGTAGGCACTGGCTCTGGGAGGTTGTAGCTCCAACCTTCCTCCTACACAAACGTAAAACTCCAGACGTTATGAGTTAATAAGATTTGCTCAGAAGAAAGAAGCTGCAACTTATTTTCACACTCCAGAAGGAAATGAGTTTTCCCACTTGAACAAGCGAAGAGAAGAATATTTCATTAATACAAGCCGGAGCGCAGCGCAGCATACTTGATGAGACGCTGGGGTTTACTCAGTGAAGAAAAGACCAACCCCCTAAACAAACACCCCCAAAGCACCGTATCTCTCACTTACCCACAAGGTTACGTGTTCAGAAACCTTTAAGGAAGAAAGAAGAAATTCCAAACTATTACTGTGCAGCGCTAATTCCTCATTTAAGGTATCCTTTAACAGGCTGAAAACATCCCTGGTGCACTCTTCTTGTGAAAAATGGATTCTTCTCAGCAAGAACTTCAGCTGCACGGACTGTTTCTGGGCTGTACTTCATAGCAGGAAAAGGGCAGTGGTGTAAGAAAAAAACCTGCACTGCAGAAGTGGCCTCTCTCCATTTACTCACTTATTTTAAGTATCCCCTGCCAAAGGCCGGAAACCTGCATCTCTTTCGAGATCTTTTTTCATTGAGGTTTCTACGGCCAACTCCAACTGCAGAAGACCTTCCTCACCCTAAACCCGAGATTGGTATTTTTTGAACTAGACAACTGAAAATCCTTCATTTGTTTTAATTAAACCAACTCACAGGTCAAAGACTTCAGTGAGGAAAACAACTGATACCAAGACTAAACCAAAACCTGTTTCAGTTTTTATTTACTTCACATTTAACCTTGAACATCATAAAAACATCTCATATCCATTTTCCCTTGCACACAGCAATCCAGTCATTTTTAGAGTATGTAAAAGGAGAGGAATTAAAAAAAAAATAAATCACTGATGTAGCTGTCCACAAAAAGACCAAATACTTGATTCTTCATTTTCCAGATGTAAGATGCAACTTTAGAACTGAATTTGTTCCTTCAGAGTAGAATTTTTAAAAGAGAATAGGCTGCTGCACAGCATATATTCAGTCTTAAAACTTCCAGATTTACCCTAATGTTTTATAGGGCATTTAGCAAAGATACAAACCAATATAAGGTATTCACAAAGAAATTCCTTTGGATGGGGTTTGTCGGTTCTTCCAGGACATCTCGCAGGAGAGGCTTGAATTCCTTGTTTGTTTGTTTGTTTTAACGCAAGAGGATTAAGATTAGAGAGAGATACAACAAATGACATTGGGAATATTCCTAAGAACATGCTGTTTGGACAGAAAGCTCTGAACTTATAAATCAAGTTATAATATTTATATGATCTACTCTTACACGCTAAACAAAACACTTCACAGCGAAAAAACAAACATCATCTCGGTGGCCTGAAAGGAGTGAGAGGAAAGAGGAAAGAACACAAAGAAGTAGTCATCAAAGCCAGAAATACGAGTCCATCTGAAAATCCAGTGCCAAATGACACTGCACCACCGACTTGCAAGGAAACACGCCGTAATTAACACAGCAAACCCCTCAAGAGCTCAGGATCCGCCCTTCTTCAACTAATTTCTTAATTTTGCAAAGTAATGCCCATAGTTACGGACTTCCAGGAGAACAGCAGATTTGAATGTACAAGCATATTTTATGGCCAGGTGAAAAGCACTAGAATATATATCCGTGCACATGGATAAGGAAGGAGGAAGCGAGTCCAACACCCGAAAAGACTTGGCCCTGCAAACCCGCAAAAAAAACTGCAGAGTCAGTCACAAAGGACACATTTTACGAGCAGCTTTATTGCATTACAGTAGGTTGCCTGTCCTTGCAAGGAAAGAAGGGGAATGGCTCTCGTCCCAGCTACTGCCTGCTCCGAGAAATAATTTTTCCCATCGGAGGAAAGGAACAAGACAGTATTTTTATTTCCATTTCCAACAGAACTGGAGCAGCATTAATAAGTTGAGTGTAGATTGGATATGAAAAGCAAGGAAAGTCTAATAAAAAGAAGGAAAAATAGTCCCTCTAAGGATTTTATGGTAACGAGTTACAAAAAGTTATAGACGGACTCATGCTTCATATGATTATTCCATCACTTTTACCACAGAGAGGGAGACAAAACTAAAATTCACGGCAATTGTCAGATTCTCTACCCAGGTACCATCCACACCAGTCAAGGAGAATGGCTCTGACCCCCCAAATATAATTTTATTCAAAAGAACTGGAGTTTTCTCTACCTGTTTATGCTCCTAGCACTGAGATGGAAAACGCCTACTGGCTTAAGACCGATTCTTTAAAAAAAAGCATTTAGAGAAATCATTACAGGGTATCACAAGCGTACACTGCTGGCAAGGACACTTCACAGACAGGTAACAGCATTTTCGGCTGACGTTTGGTTTTCTGCCTCCTGTCTGCCTTCTTGTTTTGACAGCTCCAAACAGAGTGTGCTCATCCCAAACTTCTCTGAATTGCCCAATATTCCACGGAAAAAAGATCAAAGAGAGGCAAGTGTGAGTTTCAAAGCGAATTTAACTTCTCGCTCTCCCGAAGACGCACAAGACATCACAGCTACATGAGAGGGTTCAGCAACTTGAGACAACTGACTGCAAAAATCCTTAAACCAGCATTTTGGACACCTCTGTGCTCATAAACACATACCCAAGTACGATCCCATCTTTCAACCAGTTTCAAATATGTAGTTTCCAATATGAGGGGTTTATGCCCTTTCTGATGAATTTTACTTTTCCCAGGGATTAAGCCCAAACCCTCCCACCCTGGTTTATTTTATTTCAGGTTGACTGTGATTTTAAGATTTTTAAAAAACCCAAATTGAAGGTAAGTCTAGATTAAACAGAAGTGCCTGCCACTGCTTTTCCACACTGTGCAAACATTCACGTGTGGAGTTTTCTGAGGGTTGTTGTTTTGTGGGTTTTTTAAATCACATATTCAAATTACTTCCAACTTCCTATCCAACAAGTCCTCAGATTCACTTCTATCAGCTCAATAAGCTGACATCTGATTTTAAAAAACCTCACAGCGGGCAAGTGATCGGCACATACTCATTTTTGCTTTGTCTTTCACTGCCAAGCTACGAGTGTTTCAGGAAAGAAATTACCTACTTGAGTATTTTCTTTCTGTAGGAGGTGGCTGGTGGGTATCACACGTCAGGCGAGAGTGCAGGCTTGAAACAGAGAGGAACAGGTCGTGCTCTTCATGGCTTATGACAGCGTACGACATTCCCCACTTAAATTACGCTGGTGTCCAGTGACAGCACTACTGATGTGCTTAACTTCACTCTTCTGCCTTTCCTCACTCTTCTCTAAGGAACCTGTTACGCTTTTCTTGGAGACTGTTGAACTAATGCCCTGCAAGGAGTGCTGAGAAGATGCCTACAGCTATTTTCGTCATTCTTCTGCGCTACAGTATCCACTTTTTCAAATCTATTGCACCTGTCAACGTCAACTAAAACTATTTTCTGCTTAGCATCTAACCAAGAGACATAAAAATAAAATGTTAACAGTTCAGTAGCAGTCCTTCTTAATATGCTTTCAGCGAGCAAAGTGATTGTTTACCAGAGAAACAACCGAAATACAGTTAGATGAAATCTTGGAGTAAAAATTAAAAAATAAAAGTGGAGACAGTCAAATCATAGAAGTAGTATTAAGAGCAAAACACTCTAGCTGGATGCAGAAACACTAAATTTACATTACTCCCTCCACGCCTTCCTCTCTTCTAGAAAGGGCTGAATATAACACCGCCCAGAGCAAGGAACTGCAGCACCACATGAAACGGGAATAAAGAACACGACCTTCTTGTGTATCCAAGTGTATCCAGGGTGTGCTTGTTCCTGATTTCAGATAATTCTTATTACCAGTTAGTCTCTCTGTGGCTCCCTTGCGGAACAGACCGGGCACAGAAACCACCTAAATACTTTCCCTTAGGAAACGAGCAATTTTGGAAAAAAGGGATTCAAGAGTTTAATTTCAGCATGATCAGTCCAAACTTTGAAAATTCTGAGTTTAGAAAATGACCTGAAAGAGGGTTTATCACAGAAACTGCTCGGTAGCCATGGACACCACAAGTGCTGCTTCTCCTACTGTAACACTTTGGTTTTCACCATCAAGGTGCTTAAAGTGTACAAACACATCACAACCAGAGTTCTGAAAAGAAGTGAGATGTGAGAGATGATGGCAAAATTCCAAATGAATTCTTACGGCACCTCCAGATTGACATATATTTAAATTACATTTAGATGTGCAAACTTGGTACCTGAAGCATCGTGCCCAACACTACTGGCCAGTGCAGGTCACACAGCTTGTTCCAGTAAAACCAGGCATCAGTGCATCCAAAGTTTGCATGAAGCCTGTTGAATATCAGGTCAAACCAGAACATATACAATTCCCAAAATTACTTTGGAGAAAGAACAAGTGGTGGACATTTTCTTATCGAAGAACTGACTGTACCTTGTACCCGTTTATTTAGTCTCTAAGTCATAGAATTGATCATACAATCATTGAGGTTGGAAAAAACCTCTCAGATGCTATATACTCTATGAAACAGCATACGTGTGGTGTGTATATATGTAAAAATTAGAAAAGTAAAAGCAATGTGGCTGAAGGAACTTAGTGAAACTAAACTTAGTGAAGGAACATAGTGAAAGATGCAAATCCCTCATACCCCCAGAGCAGAACAGATACAGGACAATGATGTTCTCCTACCTTTGCGTAAGAAATCCTCAAGCATTAAGCCCTCCCACTCCAACGAGAGGGAAAAAAAAAAAAGCCCCGTAATACTAGAAAGTGTAGTTTTAGAAAGAAACACACATAGAAAAGTCCATCTTCTGCTAAAACCCGCGGTTAGTAGAGAAAACACTAACACGTTGAGCTGACAGGCCCTGCTGCTCTCTGCCCTCACAATCGGTCAGGGGGCAAATCAGGGTTTTTTCACCACTCCCGTGATAAAAACCAACGTTGACTGGAGCAGAACGGAGCCATGGCTCCCTGCATCCCTGTGGTACCTTCACCCTCGGGGAAAGGTTTGGGATGGATAATCTGCAAGCGCCTGGAAGCTTCCGTTGGAGAGGCACAGCTCTATACAGTCATAAACCAGAGACCCGGGAAACCCAGCTCTGAATCCAGCCCGTGTGATTCCAGCCCCGTTGCAATCAAACACCTGAAAGGACAAAAAGCTGCTGCTCAAGTCGACCGGCAATGAGAGCTGTTGTATGGGAAGAGTTGTTGTATGGGAATCGGCCATCACAATGGAATTGAAAAGGCTGCTCTGTTCTAAAGTATCTCTGTTGCAATTCTTCAGTTTATCTGAAGCAACCATCGCATCAGGCTTGACAAAACCTCTCTTTGACTTGAATACATGAGGAATCGGATTCCTGCTAGGATCTCCCCAGAACAGCAAGGACAACAGATCACCTCCGAGCTGCAAATGTAACAGCAAGAAAGCCTGTCAGTAGAGCTTAAATCTAATTGCTCCTTATCTCCAGACAACAGCTGAGAAGCTGCAGAAATGCATCCAGTTCCTTCCCAGAAATAAAGGTTTAACAGGACTGCTCCACCTTGACTCACCCTGCAACTACCTGTGATGAAAAAAGTTATTTGCTACAATAACCTTTATACATTTATTAAAGGTGAAAACTCAACCAGCACAGGAACCCACGACCAAATACTGGCAATCAAGTCATCTGTCTAGCTTCATCAAGAAGTGGTATCATTTAAACGAAGAAAAGCCTGGTTTACCGACAATTTTAAGCAGAATTGGCGTAGGTCAAATCAGGAATTAGGAAAAAAGCAGGCCATGAAAGGAAAGTACTACCATTCATTAATCGTTGAGTCAGACGATCCCAGGGTGTCACACACTACAAGGAACCCAACAGTGAACACGGGTGAGAAGCAAAAAACTTTTCTCATCGCGGTTTCAGACACATTCAAAGTTCTTGTAGCTGTACCTCTTCCAATTCTAAAAGGAAACTGCGACATCCCTGAGGGCCCGTTCAGTTGACCTAAGATGAACCATCCAGCACTGTGCAGAGAGAAGACTGTTCAATTTCTTCTGACAAAAAGATAGTTTCAGTTCCACAGCACGTCAAATTAAGGTAAAAATTTAGCTTTCGGTCTCCAAATGCCACGCTTCAGTTTATCATGCTCTTAATCTGTTGACAGGACACCCTCCAAAGCTCTTCACTGAAGTGTTTTCAGTTGCTGGGAGCAGCTGCATGAAGTAATGGCAGAACTGAAGGTCACACACTGATTTTCTTCCTGTACTTAAGACGAAGAGGCTTAGGCCATGGAAAAAGCTGTTTTTTCCTTAGAAACTTCCTCAATAAAGCAAGGGACAATACCTAATTCGCAGAGTGAGTCCAATTTAAATAAAGAAAAGGACAAACCAAGCCCTTAGTGCTCAGTTTTATGGATCTCTAATCACTGGCAGAGGAAACGTTATTTTGGAAAGCGGTGACGGTGCTTGGGGAAAGCAGTAAGCAATCTCTCTCCTGGCAAAGAGACAACCCTTGGTTATCAAATGAAGAAAAAACAAAAAAGGAGTTAGTTTACAGATTATTTTCACTGAAATGACTCGGCAGGATTAAATTCCACCCAGAAACGCTTGTCACAACATCTTTGCTAAGCTACATCCAAGATCAGAAGAGGAAAATCCAACCCTTCTCCTCTACTGCCAGTAACTAAAAACAACGCATCGAGGGCTGGGCAACCACCGGGTTAACTCCGTAACCTCAGCAACCCCCGTCCCTCACAACCTGTCGGAAAAAACTGGCATCACTAATTCCTAACACGGATTCAACAGCGGATATTGCAGCAATCTCATCTCTTTTGCAAGATAACAAAACCTTCATGAATGATGCAGTATTTTTTTTAACTGCTATAATCAAATACATTTACGATGTACTTAAACTTCTTTTAATACAGCATTTATAACGATATTTCTTTATGTCTGTCTTTGCTGTGGTAGTTTATAGAACTCAGAGTGTGTACAAGCTTGCCTACTGTAACGTGCCAGTGTACATTAATTTAAGATTAACAGATTTCCATGAATCGGGTCATGAATTTAAGGATCCTAGCCAGGCTAACTGGGTAAGGAAAATGATGCTGAGCCTGTGCACACCTGATGTCTGTGTACATACACATGCCATATAGAAAATATACATGCACACAATGTGACTTGTAATAAAAAATTACAAATATAAACTGAATAAGAAAGCTTTTAAGACACAAATCCCCGTTCAACTTTTCTGCAATAAAGTATTGTTTCAATCACAGCACTATTCTCTTAAATACTTCTAGGCTTCGCTCTTCAGCTTTTTCGCCTAATGCATCTTTCACAAGGATATTTATAACATTTTGTTCTCCTTGCTTAAGTTTTAGTATTTTCCAAGCAGCTCCGAATTTAATTCCACACTGGTTCACTGCTTTATTACTAGGTGCTACAGTTGATAAGATCATACATCTCCATTACACAGGGAACAGGGAATGCTCCCCCAGCGCTTAAAACAATCACTTTCCTTTTGTGTAAAAATATCTCAAGCTCCATCTTCTATTCCAGGAGTCTTTGAATAAGAAACAAATCACCCTGATGGAAATGCATCAGGGCTCTCACAGCTGCAACCTCCCCACACATTTAGAAGAATATCGGAGCACTGAAGGGAAGCTTTCAGGCTATTCAGAAGCTTTTCCAGACTATTTCCCACTTTTAAATACACACAGGCATTTCGGGAATTGTTTTTCAGAAACAAGCAGGTTGATCAGATTAACATAATTTTTCTTTTTTCTACTAATACTTAAGGAAAACAATCCCCCAGGCACACGAACTGAAATGAGATGCTTTGTTTGCAAACCTAACCCCTTAGGAAGCCACTAAGTTAATAAAGTTTAACAGAAGTTTAGACAAACTTATGTTTTGGAAGGGAAAGGCTGATGTGTCACGTCAGTTGACGGAGCCAATGCAGTGAGTCAATGAGAGACTGTTAAATGACAGATTAGACTCTTTTCCCACTTATTCTGTCCTCAGAAACCAAGGGAAAAGCACT
>NW_009731310.1:0-1638 GCF_000703405.1 Apaloderma vittatum | reverse complement strand
GCATTCCTGAACTACACCTAGAGATCCACAAAAAGCGCGGGTGTGGGTGCTTCCCTCCAAGTCACCTCAACCTAAAGTCACTGCAAAGGTGCAGCAGAACACTTGTGCCTACAGAGGGGCTTTTTTACATTTTTTCCTCTTTATACACAACAGCTGTTCTATTTCTGCATTATGTCTACAGTGCCCGCATCTGAAAAAGTAAGAAAATTTGTTTTAGAGACTATTTCCTGTCCTACCTTCATGAAATCGTCAATTTTCCTTCCTCTGTTCCTACCACCATGTCCCTTGTAGTCTTTAACGACCACCTGAAAATCGACAGCTCTGTTGGACTGAAAATTCTCCCTCAAGTATTTTTCTGCTAGCTAAAGAGCAGGGACTTAGGAGACTGAGATGAAGGAGAAACAACATTGAACTTTTCCCTTAAGTATCAACTCCATGGCTTATGCTGAACAGACACCCAGCAGGTTCCATCTGAACACTCCTCATCAGGAAAATAATCCACACGTTTCCCTTGGAATTGCTTATCACTTTAAAAAAAAGACTGCAATGTTAACAGATTGCAATAAATAGGGTAAAACTCCTTAAATTAAATACATTTCACAACATCGCTAGCTTTTTTTTTTTAAAAAAATCAAGACACAGTTTTTGACTGAATCGACAGCTTGATTACCTTTAGACAGTACAGCCCCTCTTCAGGTTAGGCTGAGGGTTGACTTCAAGAACTGTGATAACCCTTCACTAACTACTCCTATGACCCACACTTAACATCACGTCAATTTATGGTTTGTAATTTATTAAACAGAGCTCTTCACGTAGAAGATACTCAAGAAACTTCCTCCTTCCAGGGGCGAATCGCTAACAGCTGTGCAGCAAAGCTCTCCACCTACCTTTTACTGCTCCATTTACATTTCTTTCACCATGTTTGGTAAACTTAAAATAGCATGAAATTCAGGAAAAAGGTGATTCGCTAAAGTATCTAAAGCCAAAGTACAATGAATTACACCATTAATAATCTTAGCAAGGATTAGAGACGGTAGTGAATAGTTTTTAATGATCCATGACTGCTTTCTAGCCTACTGTTACAGTCTGAAAGAAAACATCCCTGTATGAATCTGGCACAAATTTCCAGTACTTAGCTGGGAAACAACTACTGCCTTCTCAGGGACCAAGATATCCACACCAGAGGCCCCCAAAACTGTAATCGAGCTTGAGGCTGTTTATTCCAGGAGACCAGAGATTTACAAGTTTCAAATTACTTAATAAGGGAAGGGGGAAGCAGCCAAAAATGTCTTACTTGTATCACTACGAAAGTAAAGTAATACGGACTTGCTCACTGAGAAGAAATATGCCAGCAAACAGAACACACAGTTTCTCTTCCTTTCCCAATCGAAATGTTCCCAAATCTGGAGCACGTAGATCCAGGCTAAATTACTGAATTCAGTAACTCTACTTAGATTGGACTTTAGCATTAAAAGTAGGCAAAATCTGGCAACACAAATCACACAAATACTTAATAAAGAAAAAAGTATCTTTTTCTTCGGTGCAGTCCTATGGACAGAGCACACGGAACTGGCTGCAATCAGGGCATCACACAGTATCGCTAAGAAGACTGAAGACTTAAGAATACTAAAAAAAAAA